>NC_056729.1:1203522386-1203577386 GCF_019279795.1 Protopterus annectens
GACATAGCAATGTCTTCCACTATGGTGCGATAGTCACAAACCTTAGGGTTAGGGCATGGGTTAGGGTAAGGGGATAGCTTTACTAACTATCCCCTTACCCTAACCCGTGCCCTAACCCTAAGGTCCGTGACTATCACACCATACTGGAGGACATAGCTTGTTTTTTATGTCCTCCACTGTGCTCCGGTGATTTCGGTGAAGTGCACTTACCTAAAAGTTCACTTTCATTAAAGTGAACTTTCGCAGAAATGAGGCTTCCTATTACAAGTTCGAAGTAGTGAACTTTCGTTCTTGTGATAGGAATCCATATATATATATATATATATATATATATATATATATATATATATGGATCTAGGATGTTTGCTCGACTGAGCAAACGATCAAAATCCAAACGGCCGGGCATACTTATGCGAAAGTGCTTTTCACCGAAGAAGCACTTTCACGTAAGTATGACTGTTGCCGAGGCTGTACTACGGTGCGGATAAGGTAAATTTCCCTTTTCTCCACTGTAGTGTGGTCTTGGAGGGAGAATATTAAAGTAGGGGGTGTGTGGGGGGCACAGCCCCCCACATGGGGGTGCAGGGGGGTTAAAATGTAAATGTAGTATTTTTTATTTTTCTTGTCACACGCTTTAATGAAAGCACTTTTTCGATAAAAGCACTTTTGTTAAAGTGTGTTCGGGTTTTATGGATTCGGACATTTGCTCAGTCGAGCAAATGTCCTAGATCCATATGTATATATATATATATATATATATATATATATATATATATATATATATATATTTAATCATAATGCATTCTTAGTGGTAGACAAGATAATTTGGGGTACTAAATTTGAATGTGTGGAGTATTACCAATATTTTATTATAGATTGTGGCTCCTTCAACGAAGCCACTGTTCAGATCAGTAAAAGAATATCTTCTAGATTTTTGTACCTATTTAAATAAAATGTCATCTAGCTAGAACAGTGCAAAGGCATTGTATGAAAAGCATAACCAAAGTAAAGGAAATAATAAGGAACCAAGTTCACCCAATATTATCACCTTTTTTTTCAAATTAATAGGCACTAAACCTGTTTCACACAGTATAAGATTCTCCAGCAGTATTGTGAGCTTTCTTTACAACTAGTAATATTTTGTCCTTAGAGTGTGGGGAGTGTGTTTCGGGAGTACTGTTGTATGTTCTTTAGTGCTGGGCATTTTTCTGATTTGTATTTAAGACTGAGGATAAAAAGTAGTTCACTGTAAGTCATGTGCAAGGATAAGTCAATACAGTTATCCAATTTATTTATTTTTTCCTTGGCCAAGGAGTAATGAGACCTTTGGGTGTGATTAGCAGCAAATCTTGCTATTTTATTTTTGTATTGTTCAAGTTTGTTCTTTGTATTAAAGTGCAGGTGGATAAAGACAGGAGCAATGTATGGCAGTTTTGGTATATATCTGAAGCAGTATTTTTTTTTAGAAGTATCACAGAAATAGCATCTAGCTCTGTATAATAACCATGTTTCTTAATAGTCTTTTTGACTATTTGCTGGATATCCACATCAGATTTCCAGTTGTCTACAATGATTTTTGAAATTTGATATGGTTTACTAGTTTGATTGTAGTTTTATTGGCTGAGGAAATAGATATTAGTGATTATGTGTTGGATACAGATTTAGTGAAGATAACAATAATAATAATAATAATAATAATAATAAATTATTATTATTATTATTATTATTATTAATGTTAAGAGCACCAGAGAGGTACCTTGCCAAGATTCAACACATAATGTTTCTTGAATTTGTTGTAGTAGTTCTAGTAAGCTTTTTGTGGGCGTATGGTTGTGGAGTTATCTGAATATTGAGTAAGGTTGTCTTGTATAGTTACTAAGTGTAGCTAATTACAGATATGTTAAACAGAATGGGGCCTAAAATAGACCCTTCTGGAAAACTGATTGAGAGTGAGAGAAAGGAAGCTTATTCTTTTGCCATTTAACTGTCTGAGATCAATTTGAGAAGTAGGCAATGAATCAGGACTAGGAGGAATGGGTCAGTATGATTTTGGATAGTTTGTGAAGAAGTGCTTGGTGAGAGACGGTATTACAGGCTTTTGATGGTATTCATGAAGTTATGACGAATTGTGGTGGTACTATGATGTGGCCTGAAACTGTGTTGGGCAGTAATGAAAAGATTATTGTCACGGAGACGTGTGAGTACCTGTTTTCATATGGAGTCAATGGAGTTGCCATCTTTATTATGTGGTGGTAAGATGTGTATTTTTCCCAGATGATTAGGAAATACTTTTCTTTAATGTATCTGTCTATTAGGATAGAAATAAGGCATATTATACCATGACCCCCCCCAAAACGTGCACGCTGATTGGCCAGCGTGCACATTGTAAATCGAGTTATACTAATGGAAAAGGTCCGTCGCCGGACTTTTTCCATTAGTTAACTCTACTTTTAAAACACTGTCTCGCTATGTTAAATGGGTTTAACATAGCGAGACAGTTTAAAATAAGCAACGGAGATCTCCGTTGCTTATTTTAAAGCTGTCTCGCTATGCTAAACCCATTTAACATAGCGAGACAGGTTTTAAAAAAAAGCAATGGAGAAAGCAAGATCTCCGTTGCTTTTTTTACTGTTTCGCTATGTTAAATGGGTTTAACATAGCGAGACAGTTTTAAAATAAGCAACGGACATCTCCGTTGCTTATTTTAAAACTGTCTCGCTATGTTAAACCCATTTAACATAGCAAACAGTAAAAAAGCAACGGAGATCTTGCTTTCTCCGTTGCTTTTGCCCACAGCTCTGATGTACTGCACAGGCGCGCAGTACATCAGAACTGCCGCGGATGCCAGACATCTGCGGAAGGGCAGTAAACAGGCATTATACTATGCCATTATTTAAGAAAAGTAATAGTTTCTTTTCTTAAATAATGTCATGGTATAATAGCAATAACCCACTTCTGGGTGTGGCTAATGCTGTATTTACCCACGGTTGGCTTTGTTTGGTCCCTCGGGCTTCACCCTCGGGACCAAACCACGCCAACCATGGGTAAATCCAGCATTACCCACACCCAGGCGTGGGTTATTGCTATATTATATGGACTCTTCCCCACTGTATCTCATCATCTAAGAATTTTTATTTTATTTTGTTTAATTTCAGCTCAGCACAGAGTGTGGGTACCTACTGAAAACAAAGTAAACAGTTGAAGGTTGAAGTTGAAGCTTGAATATGTTCACTGCATGAAGCTGTCGCAAGGTATAACATTGTGCTTCTTGCCTTAAGCCAAGATAATAAATCCAAACAAACTAAGATGCAAGTAAAATACAAATGTAAAAGTGAGAGGGAACTTATCAGCTTTTACTTCCTGTTCCATTCTGGACATTTCCTCTTTCGCTTACATGAGCAGCCAGATCATGTCTGCATATAAGCCGTGATCACGTGACAGGCTGCTTACCCTAATAGCCTCGCCCACAAGCAAATCCATGTAGTTAAAACTACAATGGACACTGGGCCAGGCTTTTATTCTCTCCTGAATTTTGGACTAATTTTAAAAGCAGCCCTGGTGTGACATCTTTTTAATTAACATAATATAATACCACAGAACTCAATGATGTGCGCATTTATGATAAGAACTGCATTTGAATTTCATGGGTAGTAAACTAATTAGAGATTTATGTGTTTTAAACGTATTAATTAATAAAAAAAAATTGTCTTATTAAAGTGTGTGTGTGTGTGTGTGTGTGTGTGTGCACGCCTGCGCGTGCGCACGTGTCTGGTCAGGAGGAGGGACTGAAGCCCAGCAGCCAGTATCATGTGCTGCCCCTGGATGGGAGGATAGGGAAAGGTGACCAGGCCTCTGGCATTGACATTCTGAAGCTGGTGTCTGACCCTTTTTTGGGAGGGGGATTCCCTTGCATTTTGTGTTTTTGTTTGGGGCTATTACCCTCCTGCCATTTTCTCTTGGGACCCTGCTTGTTATTAGGTTGAGTTCTCTGCTTATTTTGTCCTTTGAAATGGTTAGAGGTTTTAAAAGGTAAGAATCTGGGGGCTTGAAAAACCCTAGGAATTCCCTGCATTAATTTACCTAAGTCATCCCAATGTTTGAATACCTGAGTAGTAGTAGGCTGAAACAGGAGAACTTAAAATTTCTGACTTTATGTCATCTGAAAAGTGTTGACTATGTACCCAAACACATCTCTTCAAAACAGTAGCTGAAGCAGAAACCTTGGAAACAGTATCAGCACAATCATACACACTTCTTAAGGTATGTCCAACTTGAAACAAGTTAGATCCATCTGATTGACATAAGACCTACTTCAGGACTCAAGAATTAAGAATATTTTTCCAAGCTTCAAAATGAACTTCCACGTATAGTCCTGGTAGTCCAGGATTCTGAATGCTAACATGTTAGAAGAAAACATGTCTTTTACCCTGTCTGTCCAACCACCTCCCCTCCTTATCCCCAGGAACTGGGTTGGAGGAGATAAGGTGCTTTTTTGCTGCTTGAGCTGTAGGAGTGATTGCAGCAGGATCAGCTGTAAGACGAGAATAGAGAAATGTTTTTGCCTGAGAAACTTTATACAATTTATTTGCTTTTTTAGGAACTGATGGGAGTGAATTAGTAGCATTACAGGCAACTTTTAATGCAGCCTCCAAAGCAGACAAAATAGGAGTAATGGGTACAGGAACAGGGATTTCTTGTTCAAATAAATCACAATATCTACCGAACTCTAGGGGAACATATGTCTTTTCCCAAGAAAATAGATCCTTCAGTCTAGAAATATTCACAGAAAAGGAGAGCGCTTCCAATGGTACCACTTTGGGTTCACTATCCATAGACTTAGAGTCTTGTATTACAGAATCTTGAGGTGAGTAATCTCTATCAACATCAGATTCATCCTCTTCTTTAGAAAGAGAAGCAACAGCATTTGAAGAAAGCATATAACATCCAGATATGACTGACTGTAATAAACTCCTGGCTAGACCACTAACATAATTTTTATAGACAGAAACCGTTTCTTTATTTTCAATATGATTAACTTTCTGTTTCTTTTTCTGGGTATATCCCTAAGGGATGACTGGCTAGGGGACAGCATATCATCCTGGACAAAATGTTTCTGTCCTCGGACACCACAAAAAGATCCTACTGAAACATTCTCTGCCCAAGCAGCATGATTTTCCCATGTAATCCAACCAAAATGCCAAAGTTAACCAAGAAAACAAAAAGCACCACGGTGAATGCAGCAATGAGAGGCAAACTTCAAAGTAAATAAAGAAACCAGTGAAGCAAATAGCGTAGTAGAATTTAATTCTCCGCTTTCGTCAAAAGACTTCATCAGAATGAATGAAAAACACTACAGTACAGGTTTAAATACACCACAGATAATTGATTAATTAAACAATTTAACAAATGATCAGTAAAACCAACAGTGAAAATTTTAATTAAAAAAAGAAGCAATGATGTCATTCCTTTTATGGATATGTACCTTCCTATGCTTTAAAAAACATTTTATATTAATGGCCTCATTTAAGCCAGGGAAACTATCAGCTTTTAATTTAATTTGCCACGTAGTTTCCCTCTGTTGTATATAGTTTTTAAAATCACCCCCCCTCATGTCAATTTGGCAAACTTCCAACACTGAAAACAAGAATTTTTTAAAGCCGGGACAAACAATAGAATGCTTATAGAGAGCATTATTAACATCTTTCTTCTTAATACCATAAATATGCTCTCTAATATGAGTCCTAAGACATCTACTAGTCATCCCAACATAAAAAGCTGGACAGGTGTTGCACAAACTAATGTAAACAACACCTTTATTGTTACAATTAACACAGTTGGGTACTATCAATGTTCTGTCGTAGGTTTCTACTGTAATGTAGGGTCCTTCGGAAATAAACCTACACATGTTACAATGGTAACAGCACTGCATTCCTTTCTTGGTACTAATAGTGTTGCTACTGAAACTAGGATTAAATTCCAAAATTCTCTTTAAATTAGAACTATTTCTTTACACAAAAAAAGGTTGGTCACCTAAAACATCAGAAAGATCTAAGTTCCCCTTAATGACAGTCCAGTTTTTCCTGACTAAGTTTTGTATATGGTGACAATCAGCGCTCATTTCAATAGAGCAAATCAAATTAGTGTTGATGTCACCTCTCTTGTTGGTAGTCCTGGTGGTACCAAGATGTGTTAAACTACTCGGATGATCAAGCAAAGCTGGATATAACTCATTCCGTTTATTGAGAATATCAATACTGGTCTCAATTAATACTTGCTGGTCATACCCCCTGTCCAAAAACAAGGACATGATAAAATCAAACTCCAGTTTTAAGTCAGAATCATTAGAGGTCATTCGACAGGCTCTGATGAATTGGCCTCTAGGAATGTTTCTGATAACATGTCTGGGATGGTTACTTGAAAAATGCAAGTACCCATTTGTAAAGGTTTCTTTTCGAAAAATACTACTGTGGAACCTGTTTCCAATTTCATCCCATTTTAGACAAATGTCTAAAAAACAAACTTTTAAGCCAACCACCCCTTTGACAAATTTCAGATAACTTGAAAATGTATTAACTTCAGATATGAAAGCATCCACCGTGTCAAAATTACCATCAATAACGAAAAACAAATCGTCTATAAACCTACAATAAAAAGAAACATGATATTTCTTGGTGAGAAGTGGAATAAATTCATGCTCCCACCAGGCCATAACTATATTAGCATAAGCCGGGGCAACTGGAGAACCCATAGCTACCCCCCGTTTTTGTTTATAATAAGTCTTACCAAACAAAAATAAATTGTTGTGTAAGATAAATTCCAAAAAACTACAAATGGTGGCAATAGCATTGTTGGTAAAACCCTTGTAGTGATTGGTCAAAAACCTTCTAACAGCTTCAACTCCCTCATAATGGGAATACATGTGTATAATGATACGACATCCATTGTAAAAACAATATGCCTCTGATGGTCAAATATACCTTTCTGAATGTAAGAACTGAATTTTGTCAAAAAGTCCCAGGAGTCCTTAACAAAAGAATCTTGATGGTGTAAAAGGGGTCCAAGAACAGCATCGATAATTAAAGCAACCCCTTCAGTTACTGAATGGGGAGATGAAACTATTGGCCTGAATGGAGGATTTTCTAGACTTTTGTGGGTTTTAGGTATACCAAAAATAACCCCAATTCTGGGGTCTTCTACCACACAAAAGTCATATACTTTCAAACTTATGTCACCTGACATTAAAGCATCATAAAGATGTGAGTGAATTAACTGCTGACACCGTTGAATATCGAAAAGAGAAGTAACTTCATATTTGTCTAGATTATTTCAAATATCTAACATTTTAGTAGTATATGTCTCTTGTTTCATTATCACAATATTACCTCCTTTATCACTTTTCATGTATCTGAACTGGCTGTTCAGAGCATGTAAGCGATCTAATGCTTTCTTTTCATCAATCTGTAAATTATTGGAAATTTTTTGTTTATTTTCTAACAAATGGGTGACATCCTGGATACATAGCTCTTCAAACACTCTAATAGTATGTTATAATTTAGGAGTGTAGTAAGAAGGTTTAATTAAAACTTTGTTACTATCAGAGATGTCATGCATTAGATACAACAAATTCAACTTTCTTGTATACTTTTTAATATCTACGATAGTTTTACTGTAATTTGCTCTACTAGTAGGAACAAAGTTTAAACCATAACGCAATACTCTTAACTCTATTTCAGAAAAAAACATGACCAGTCAGATTAATAATGCTAAAATGTTCAAAATCATTGGTTAAGTTTCGTCGCCTGAGGAATTGGACCCTAGAAAGGTTCGACTCCTCGTCAAAACATTCATTTTGGTGGAATAATTCCTCTTGTTGAAAAAAGAAGAATTAACGTTAGAACCAGAACTAGTCTTTGTTCTAACTGTGTTTTCACTGTCGCGACAAACAGAACTTTCAGTTTTCTTTTCGCCAGTGTCAGTATCTGTATGTTCACCCTCAGGTGGAGAAACCTCACCATTTGGTAGATGGTCATTGGTAGTTGGTTGTACCAAACTTGAAACAGTTTCATCAGAATCTAAATGTAATCTATTATCAGTTGTAACAGTGGAAACAACAGTGCTGTACGCACGCTTGCCAAGGTTGTTTGAATGTTGCCCTTGACGGTAGTTGCTCCTATTTACAATAGCAAAATCATTATAGGCAGTTTTACCCTGGTAAGAAGAGATGTCTCTCAAAAGTTTAGATTGTTTCCTATTGATAATGTCTACTGAATGCTGCTTGACTTTATCGGTTAAATTTTGAAAAAAATTATCAAGAGAATTACCAGTCAGTTTCCCTTTAAAGTAAGACTGGTTTGCAGTAATTTCACTCTTTAATAAACTCATTTTAGCTACATTGTTGTCAATTAGTAACTTTAAAAATCTTAAACCAGCTTCGTTGAAAAAGTTAATTAAACTATCGAACATAGGCTGCCCGATAAAGACACCATTTGGGCACTTGAAAAACCTAAGGCCCTTAGGCACAATTTTTAATTCAATACATTTTAAAAAGTAACAGTTCTCTAGGTCTAGAGACTGGTACCTTTTTAGCAGTTTCAGTAAGTTGTCACGCTTCCGATTAAATTCCTCACTGTTTAACCCTTGTCGAGGTTTTTCAAAATTACAAAAAGGGTTATCGACAGGTTTGAGAAAGTGTTCCATGTTGTTGTAGCTTGGCAAATCACACTGGGAAGTAGAAAAAGGTTTGTTAGCAGTAAAACCTTTTCCGTTAGTAGAAAAGATGTTTAAATCTATAACGGTCTCCATTTCTTGAAAAGGTTTGACAGGACTAGAAGCATTAACAGTTCGTCCACTATCAGTAGCTCTAGCCACCAAGAACTTCAAAGAGTTTTGAATGTCAATAAGGGTTGTTACCAGCAAGCTGTTGACGTTGCAACCTTCAGAGTTAGGTGTCGGGTGTATCGTCATGTTCAATAAGGAATCCTCCGCTGCCACAGCCATGGAGCAGGCACGCAAACACAGATAATCCAACCAAAATGCCAAAGTTAACCAAGAAAACAAAAAGCACCACGGTGAATGCAGCAATGATCCCGGTTTTAAAAAATTCTTGTTTTCAGTGTTGGAAGTTTGCCAAATTGACATGAGGGGGGGTGATTTTAAAAACTATATACAACAGAGGGAAACTACGTGGCAAATTAAATTAAAAGCTGATAGTTTCCCTGGCTTAAATGAGGCCATTAATATAAAATGTTTTTTAAAGCATAGAAAGTTACATATCCATAAAAGGAATGACATCATTGCTTCTTTTTTTAATTACAATTTTCACTGTTGGTTTTACTGATCATTTGTTAAATTGTTTAATTAATCAATTATCTGTGGTGTATTTAAACCTGTACTGTAGTGTTTTTCATTCATTCTGATGAAGTTTTTTGACGAAAGCGGAGAATTAAATTCTACTACGCTATTTGCTTCACTGGTTTCTTTATTTACTTTGAAGTTTGCCTCTCATTGCTGCATTCACCGTGGTGCTTTTTGTTTTCATGATTTTCCCATGTCCAAGAAGGGCATGGGAACAGCTCCAGAAGACATGTCTGACACCCAGATGGAAAGGCTGTATCAGAGGGATTTGAAGAAATAGGTAAGTGGTCTGAGGAACTGCCAGTGGCCACTGCAAAGTCACCCATCAGTGACAGATGCACCATAATAGCCTACAAAAAAGGCAAGGACTCATGTTTCCATTGTTTTCTTTTTTTTTTTTTTCTTTTTAGGCTGGATGGATGGATGGATGGATGGAGAAGGACCTGCAGGATCGGGGTAAGCATTGCCAGGGGAGGAAGCCTTTTTGCTGGTAAGGTATGCCTGAAGGAGTCTATCGGAAAGTAAGTTGTCAGTAGTATGCAGAAAGAGCACTCAGGCTTTCCATTCCAATCAAATTTAGCCCACAGCAAAGTAACACAAGCAGTACAGAAGAATTCCTTCTCAAAAGATAGACAAAATTAAATATCAATTAGCTGCCCTGTAAATTAACATAAAACCTGTGAAAAGTATAAGCAGAAGCATTCACATGTAATCCTGTTATTCTCCTGGAAAAAATACTTTATGACTTTCCAAAAAACAAAGCAAAATACGGTACTTACATATTATCGCAATCACATTCAGAGCAGGAGAAGCAGCTCATTTCCAAGGTCTTCTCCTGCGGAAAAAATGTTGTGAACAAGCTGTGTACACCCCATTGTTGAATCAAGTTAGGCAGGGGCCAAAGTTTGGTATGGAACATGGACATAATAGTATACAAGACATTAATGACACCATTACTAATAGTAACTTGGATCGGCCACAAGGCAGAAAAAGTGAGATTTTCTGTCCTTTTGTTACCACCTTCCAAGACAACAGTAGAATTATGATGGACATTCTAACAAAGAACTGGAATATCATCACTATGGAAGAAAGTTTATCCAATAAGTTAGGGATCAGTCCCAATATTCTAAATAGGAGATGTGTACACCCCATTGTTGAATCAAGTTAGGCAGGGGCCAAAGTTTGGTATGGAACATGGATATAATAGTATACAAGACATTAATGACACCATTACTAATAGTAACTTGGATCGGCCACAAGGCAGAAAAAGTGAGATTTTCTGTCCTTTTGTTACCACCTTCCAAGACAACAGTAGAATTATGATGGACATTCTAACAAAGAACTGGAATATCATCACTATGGAAGAAAGTTTATCCAATAAGTCAGGGATCAGTCCCAATATTCTAAATAGGAGAGGCCCAAATTTTAAAAATATTTTGGAAAGACAACCAGTTGGTAAAAATAAAGGCAGAATGTTTCCCTGTGGCATGTGCAGTCAGTGTGGATATGTATTCAGTGGGTCTAGCTTGAAAATAGGTAACAGACATATTTCAGTTCAGGGTAGATATAGTTGTTATACACAAGGGATAGTGTATATTGCCTGTAGCACAAAATGTCCATAGTTTTATGTTGGTAAGACAGAGCGTAAGCTATCCCAAAGAATATACGAGCATATGTATGACATTTCCCACAACAAGGATACAAATGCGCTATTTAAACAAACCTGCACACATCCCACACATAATAATTTTAATTTTTCTGTTGTCTATCAGGTTGAAAAAGATCCTTGAGGGGGACCATGGAAACTATTATTAGAAAACAAGGAAACCTGGTGGCAAATTTATTTAAATGCTAGTTGTCCCCCAGGATTAAATCAGACGATTTCTATTGATACTTTTTTTAAAAATGAAGGCATATGATAGATAGTATATATTTATTTATTTATCCATTCATGTACTTATTTATCTGTTTTTGATAGTTATAAATATTGTGAAGCAAATGTTATTTAAATATATACATATATTTAAATTTTTTTTTTTAAATTGGTTGCTAACAATTTCATTGGTTGTATTTGTTATGTCATACATTTTTCTACTATATATTCAGTAGCATTTTTATATGGAGGTTGTCTGAAGAAGTTTGGTGACTGTACTAAATGAAAGCGCTAATAAATTGCTATTTTATTTATTGCTGAGTGCCTTTTATTGTTTTTACTGCTAGCCATTTTTCTATTACTTTCTGGCTGCACAAAATGCATTCACACTTTAGTTGTGTTCATAGGATCATAGGAGGTTACTAGGCTATTGGCCCTGAAGCCCTTATAAGCCTACCTAAGAGTTTACCCCATGTTTAGACAAATTAGCACCTGATGCCCATGTCCAGCAGAGACACGGGTGGAACCCAGAGTTATATTTTCTGTTTCGCATCCAGTTATCCAGGTTGTGGGTAAAGAGGTACTCTGTGGAGAGGTTGTCTATTCCATAGATGGGGGAGTCTCTGGGACACAAATCTGTCCAACCAACAAGTCTTGTTGATGTCACAGACCAGGTTGAGGCCATGCATGTGGGCTACTTGAGTGGAGCTTGACTTGCAGATATGCAGCAGTCCCATCAAGGTGGGGTCTGTGATTGCCTTGTATGCCAGACAGAGGTCACCTCTGAGTAGTCTGCATGAAACTGAGTAGAGGGATAGGGCTTTTAGCCTATCTGTGTATGGTAAATGTTTGAGGCCCTGGATTCTCCTGGTGAGGAACCTCTGAGGTCTCTCCAGCTGCTGCATGTGCTTTGCGAGGTTCATGGTGAAAGGGTCATTGTACTCAATAATGGCTTTTATAAGGGAAGAATACACGGATGTTATAACTTCCTTGTCCCTGGGTGAGATACCCTTACTTATGAAGTGGGCCATGTAGAAGACTTTCCATACAAAGGAAGCAACACGGTGGTCAAAAGTTAGGTTTCTATCAACTTGGGTGCCCAAATTCCTCACGATTGATTGTGTGCTTAGGACATTGTTATTAATGTGACAATTTGTGAGGGCATCACTGTCCCTAAAGGGGATGATGATGATGATGCATTTTTTGGTATTCAGCTTGAGGCCATGTTTCTGGAATCAGTCATTTGTCTGAGTGAGACCCTCTTGGAGGATGTGCACATCACAAGGAAAATTGATGACAGCACCCAGCTTGCAGTCAACTGCAAACCTGGTTAGCCATAGCCCACTGGTTTTGGCCTGCACCTCAGAAAAGTATATCCCAAATAAAAGAGGCCCCAAGATCGAACCCTGGGGTATGCTGCTTTTTACGGGTCTACTGCTTGAGGTGGCTTCCCCTATTTTGACTAAGTGGGTTCTATCATTGAGCCAGTTTGCTACCCATCTGGTAATATATGGATTGATGATTAGTTGAGAGAGATTATCTATATAGTGTCAAAGGCTTTGGCCAGGTCGAGATAGGCGGTATGCACTTTCTTCCCCTTGTCCATGGCTTTGGTGACTGTCTCAAGGAAATTGACCAAGTTTAGCAGACATGACCTCCCCTTGATGAATTTTATTTTTTTTATTTTTTATTTTATTTTATTTTACATTTGTTGACCAGACTAGTCTAGCTGGATATATGTCCATTTTCAGTAGAGGCCCGGGGAGAAAAGCTCCAGTAATTAAACACATTATATGAAGATAGACAATACAAATAGTAATGCGTAAAATGAGGGCTAATTAAGGAGCCAAACTGTGTGGGATCAAGTGTTTAGAGGTTGCCAATGTACTTGTTAATGAGGTCCATGATAATCCATTCCATGGCCTTGCAAATCTGGCTAGTTAGGCTGATGGGTCTGTAATTTCCCTGATAGGTGGATGCTCCACCTTTGTGTAAAGGGATGACAGTGGCTGTCCTCCACTCAGCTGGGAGGAAGCCAGTGCTCAGGCTTTGGTTGAATAGGGTGCTTAATGGTGCTGCAAGTTCCTGCCTGAGTTCATGTAGGATGCAGCCTAGGATGTTATTGGGTCCCATGGAGGCTGTATTTTTTGCCTTTGATTGAGCAGTGATGACCTGTTCCCTAGATATAAGGGGAAGGGGGCAGGTACTGGGGATGCCCTGATTTACTGATGGGGAGGACAGAGGGGTAAAGTTTTCACTGAATTTGTCAGCCAGCAAGTTTGCTATATCTACGGCATTTGTATATGTGGTGTCCTTGACCACCAGTTCTGAACAGATCTGCATGCTTATTTTGAGGTTGCAGACATATGTAAAGAAGGCCTTATGATTGTCTCTAGTAGATGTGGCCAACTTGGACTCGAAGTTTGCTTTGGAGGATTTCACACGTGCTCTTATTTGCTTGTTCAGGCTAAGGAGATATTTCTTCCAATTGGGCACCTGCTCCTTCTTGGTCATGGACAGCAATTTTTTTCCTTTTGTTATAGGATTTATTTATTGCAGATGTCCACCAGACAGGTTTACTCTTCCTTGCAGAGGATGATATGGTTCTGTCAGGTATTCCTGATTCCATGCATCTATATAAATGATTGTATAGTGCTTTGGTGTAGTTTTGGATATTGGTGCCAGTTCCTACAGATCAGCTTTAGAGAAGGTTTATGTCTGATCCTAGCTAGAGGGAGGTTGGGGGAGATGGTGACTTTGAAAGTGATCACTTTGTGGTCAGATCTCACCAGGGAGAATGATACTATAGGGATGCTGCAGTGGTTAGTCATGTTGTCTGCATATGTGATATGGTAGATTCTGGCACCTGACAGACAACTAACCATATGAAACCAGAAGTTGTACCAAACCACTGTAAGATTACAAACAGTCCACGAACTCCTTGTACCAGCAACCAGACAAAACGTAATCTGAACGCAAATTTATTTTTACTTTACAAGTGTTTTCGCCATGAAATAATGTGGCTTCTTCAGAGAAAGTCATAACAATGTAAGCTTTTGCACACTCTTTTTATATAAACCTCTAAAGGGAAGTGACATCACATCAATTAAAAACTCGTAAAATACACTTGCATTATGTAGTGTAAAAGTGCTATTTTTGTATAAAACAAACCCAATATTTTAAAAATATTGTCATACCACAGAACAAATTCAAAACCTAATACTTAATAAGTTCAATCATGTTATAAAATTAATAACCCTAACTAATAAAATAAGAAATAAAAAACAAGTAACAACAACACAGTTCAGAAATCAACTTTCTAAACAATCTTTTGTGTTAGTTGTTACTTGTTTTAATCATTATTAACAAGACTTTTAATTAAAACAACAACAGGAATATTTGTGTATTGAAATATTAGTAGTACATAATCCTGTCTAAATAAGCATTCGCTTACAAAAACAAATGTAAGTTAGCATTCATTACATAGCTAAATTCAGGCAAATTAATACAAAAAATGCCGCTAATTGACTTTAAATGAGAATGGGTTCACTTTGGATGTGTAAGCATGGTATCTTACCTCAAGTAACTCCTCATTTTCAATACTGCAGATATATTGCAGTTTTCATTGAGACCCGGATAGCAAAAAGCATCCGTTCTCAGTTGCCACTCAAGCTCACATAATTCTAAAAGCAACGAAGTAGGTCCCCCACGGATGTTGGTATTAACTTGGTCAATGGCCATAAATGAGAAACAGTGGCCTGGATGGTTATCTATGTGTTTTGCTAGAGCATTGACTTCCTTATTTTTCTTAATAGCATACATATGCTCGTAGACCCGATCGCGTAGTCTACGATCGGTCTTCCCTATGTAAAAGGAAGAACAACACTCACAAAAGGCCACATATACAATAGATCTACTCTCACAATTAAGTGGGAATTTAATAGTATACTTTTTGTCCCTTATTGTGTAAGTCTGACCCGTTCTCATTTTATGGCACCAATTGCAAAAACCACATGGGTACATGCCAGTACGTCTGTTAAAACCTTTACTAGAGAAATCCCTTTGTAAAAGTTCTTTAAGGTTATTGTTTCTTTTAAAAACAAAAGTAGGGACAAGTCCCAGTTTCTCTGTTAGTCCTGGGGTACTCAAAATAAATTGCCAATTCTTCCGTATTGTTGAAATTGTAGTCCTTGAATTAAAGCTGTAAGTATTGACGTAACTTACTGAAAAGTCACGTCCAGTACCATTACTATTGTTGTCACATAATGGCTGTATGTTACCAATAGTTAACAATGGGGCCTCAGAAGAATAGAGCTCCGATCGGAGTTGACCTTGAAAGAGGATAGGTTTATAAAAAACACTATTCCTCTTTACTGTAACCTCAAGAGTGAGCTCATCAATCAGGTGTTTAGGATAACCCCTATTGAGGAACATGTCGCCCAACAATTCACACTCAGTCTGAAAGTCCACTAAATTACTGCACATTCTCCCTGCTCTTACCAACTGTCCCTTCACAATAGATTTCTTTTGTTTGAAGGGGTGATGGCTCGAGTAATGCAGGAAAGAATTGCAGTATGTCGGCTTTCTATATACACTGGATGTGTATGTGTTCGTACTAACATCCTTCCTTAATTTCACATCCAGGTAATCTATATCAGATACTGAAAACTTGGAAGTGAATTTTAAAAATTCTGTTGTACCATTTAAAAATTCAACAAATTGACTAGCTTCAATACTACTACCTCGGAACAAAATAAAGATATCATCAAGGTATCTCGTGTAGAATTGTACAAAGTTCATCTGATCTATTGGAGAGAAAAGAAAATTCTTTTCCCAATACCCCATAAAGAAGTTGGCCACAGATGCTCCACAAGGGGAGCCCATGGCCACACCCTTTTTCTGCAAAAAGAACTTCTTATCAAACAGGAAATAATTTGATGACAGGATAACATCCAAAATCTCGGTGACAAGGTCTACTTCAGTTTTTGGTGCCCCAAAGTCCATAAGTAAAAGGGCTATCCATTCCAAGGCTTCCTGGTGTGGAATGGAAGTGTATAAGTCCACTACGTCGATGGTGAGAAAATTGTTCTCAACATCGAATCTTAGACCATTAACATTTTCCAAAAAAGACCAGGAGTCCTTACATACTCCACGAAGACATTTTAAATATTTTGACAAAATTTTGTCAACTAGTTTAGCACTAGGATACGTCATGTATGATCTTCCATCAACTAAGGCCCTCATAGGTGGATTGTTGACGTCTTTATGGACCTTAGGTATGCCAAACATTACTGGAATTTTAGGCAAAGTAGTATCTATGTAATTGTAGGTGTCAAGGTCAATTTTTCCTCCCAAGAATAAGTCACGAAAGAGGCCTCTCATCATATTGTGGGTTCGGTGTATTTCATTAAGGGAAGCCGTAGTGTAGGCAGGTGTCGCCAATACAGCTAACATTTTCTCTGTGTACTTAGAATTATCCATAATAACTAAGCCACCGCCCTTGTCAGGTTTAACTAGTCTGACCGGGTAATTGCAAAGTTCTTCCAAAAGTAAAGTTTGTTCTTTAGTAGTATTAAATCTTATAGGCTCTACTCTACTACGGCATTCACTAAATGAATGCCTTAGGTCAACCTCACAAACCTTCTCAAACAACTGTAGAGAAGGATGGAGGGGTGGATTAAAAACACTAGGCAACCTTAAAGTGTCCTGGAATGGGGCAGTGTCATTGTTAAAAAGTAACTTAAGATTAAGTTTCCGAACAAAACACTTTAACTCAATGATCTCCTTTGAAATGTCCCCAAATCTACTCGGGACAAATGTGTAACCGAGAGCAAGAAGCTCAACTAGTTCATCCTTTATATTGAACTCTGTAAAGTTATAAATCCTGAAGTCTCCTTTTTGATTAAAGATTATTCTTGGGGCTTCATGTACTACATCAGTGCTGATAACACTTGTCCTACCATCAGTCTCAACATCTCTGACATCCATAAAGCAAAGAGAAACATCGCCAACATCAATGGGACTGGAAACCGTCAGTTCCAGTTCGGTCTCTTGTTGTATTGTTGGCGAAAGTTGCATTTCCCTAAAAAACTATTATTGCTGTTGAGATCATTGAGTTAAAGTGTTTTGTTCGGAAACTTAATCTTAAGTTACTTTTTAACAATGACACTGCCCCATTCCAGGACACTTTAAGGTTGCCTAGTGTTTTTAATCCACCCCTCCATCCTTCTCTACAGTTGTTTGAGAGGGTTTGTTAGGTTGACCTAAGGCATTCATTTAGTGAATGCCGTAGTAGAGTAGAGCCTATAAGATTTAATACTACTAAAGAACAAACTTTACTTTTGGAAGAACTTTGCAATTACCTGGTCAGACTAGTTAAACCTGACAAGGGCGGTGGCTTAGTTATTATGGATAATTCTAAGTACACAGAGAAAATGTTAGCTGTATTGGCGACACCTGCCTACACTACGGCTTCCCTTAATGAAATACACCAAACCCACAATATGATGAGAGGCCTCTTTCGTGACTTATTCTTGGGAGGCAAAATTGACCTTGACACCTACAATTACATAGATACTACTTTGCCTAAAATTCCAGTAATGTTTGGCATACCTAAGGTCCATAAAGACGTCAACAATCCACCTATGAGGGCCTTAGTTGACGGAAGATCATCCATGATGTATCCTAGTGCTAAACTAGTTGACAAAATTTTGTCAAAATATTTAAAATGTCTTCGTGGAGTATGTAAGGACTCCTGGTCTTTTTTGGAAAATGTTAATGGTCTAAGATTCGATGTTGAGAACAATTTTCTCACCATCGACGTAGTGGACTTATACACTTCCATTCCACACCAGGAAGCCTTGGAATGGACAGCCCTTTTACTTATGGACTTTGGGGCACCAAAAACTGAAGTAGACCTTGTCACCGAGATTTTGGATGTTGTCCTGTCATCAAATTATTTCCTGTTTGATAAGAAGTTCTTTTTGCAGAAAAAGGGTGTGGCCATGGGCTCCCCTTGTGGAGCATCTGTGGCCAACTTCTTTATGGGGTATTGGGAAAAGAATTTTCTTTTCTCTTCAATAGATCAGATGAACTTTGTACAATTCTACACGAGATACATTGATGATATCTTTATTTTGTTCCGAGGTAGTAGTATTGAAGCTAGTCAATTTGTTGAATTTTTAAATGGTACAACAGAATTTTTAAAATTCACTTCCAAGTTTTCAGTATCTGATATAGATTACCTGGATGTGAAATTAAGGAAGGATGTTAGTACGAACACATACACATCCAGTGTATATAGAAAGCCGACATACTGCAATTCTTTCCTGCATTACTCGAGCCATCACCCCTTCAAACAAAAGAAATCTATTGTGAAGGGACAGTTGGTAAGAGCAGGGAGAATGTGCAGTAATTTAGTGGACTTTCAGACTGAGTGTGAATTGTTGGGCGACATGTTCCTCAATAGGGGTTATCCTAAACACCTGATTGATGAGCTCACTCTTGAGGTTACAGTAAAGAGGAATAGTGGTTTTTATAAACCTATCCTCTTTCAAGGTCAACTCAGATCGGAGCTCTGTTCTTCTGAGGCCCCATTGTTAACTATTGGTAACATACAGCCATTATGTGACAACAATAGTAATGGTACTGGACGTGACTTTTCAGTACGTTACGTCAATACTTACAGCTTTAATTCAAGGACTACAATTTCAACAATACGGAAGAATTGGCAATTTATTTTGAGTACCCCAGGACTAACAGAGAAACTGGGACTTGTCCCTACTTTTGTTTTAAAAGAAACAATAACCTTAAAGAACTTTTACAAAGGGATTTCTCTAGTAAAGGTTTTAACAGACGTACTGGCATGTACCCATGTGGTTTTTGCAATTGGTGCAATAAAATGAGAATGGGTCAGACTTACACAATAAGGGACAAAAAGTATACTATTAAATTCCCACTTAATTGTGAGAGTAGATCTATTGTATATGTGGCCTTTTGTGAGTGTTGTTCTTCCTTCTACATAGGGAAGACCGATCGTAGACTACGTGATCGGGTCTACGAGCATATGTATGCTATTAAGAAAAATAAGGAAGTCAATGCTCTAGCAAAACACATAGATAACCATCCAGGCCACTGTTTCTCATTTATGGCCATTGACCAAGTTAATACCAACATCCGTGGGGGACCTACTTCATTGCTTTTAGAATTATGTGAGCTTGAGTGGCAATTGAGAACGGATGCTTTTTGCTATCCGGGTCTCAATGAAAACTGCAATATATCTGCAGTATTGAAAATGAGGAGTTACTTGAGGTAAGATACCATGCTTACACATCCAAAGTGAACCCATTCTCATTTAAAGTCAATTAGCGGCATTTTTTGTATTAATTTGCCTGAATTTAGCTATGTAATGAATGCTACCTTACATTTGTTTTTGTAAGCGAATGCTTATTTAGACAGGATTATGTACTACTAATATTTCAATACACAAATATTCCTGTTGTTGTTTTAATTAAAAGTCTTGTTAATAATGATTAAAACAAGTAACAACTAACACAAAAGATTGTTTAGAAAGTTGATTTCTGAACTGTGTTGTTGTTACTTGTTTTTTATTTCTTATTTTATTAGTTAGGGTTATTAATTTTATAACATGATTGAACTTATTAAGTATTAGGTTTTGAATTTGTTCTGTGGTATGACAATATTTTTAAAATATTGGGTTTGTTTTATACAAAAATAGCACTTTTACACTACATAATGCAAGTGTATTTTACGAGTTTTTAATTGATGTGATGTCACTTCCCTTTAGAGGTTTATATAAAAAGAGTGTGCAAAAGCTTACATTGTTATGACTTTCTCTGAAGAAGCTACGTTATTTCGTGGCGAAAACGCTTGTAAAGTAAAAATAAATTTGCGTTCAGATTACGTTTTGTCTGGTTGCTGGTACAAGGAGTTCGTAGACAACTAACCATGACTTTCTCCTTATCCAGCCTGGTGAGAGGCACATCTGTGTGTCTCACAATGGAGTCTCTTATGACTAATATGTTGGGTTTATGGTGAAGCCTTAGTGGCTCTGAGGCACAGGTGTGTGGAATATGAATGGTATGTAGTGTGGAGAGCTGTGGAGATCGCGTGTGTTTTTGCCATGGAGGTCACCTTTGTTTGGATATGTTTATGTGGAGGACCTCAGCATATGTAGGTGTGTGTTGAGTAGGTGCGGGTAGGGTTTGAAATGTAGTGATTCTTTTGACACATTTTTTGGTGCCAGATATACTGAATTGTGGAGGAGATAGCTTGGACTCTAGGTTTCTAATGTAATTGCGTCTCTCACAAATTGTGTTCCTAGGTTGCAGTAGTAGGTCGTTGTCCGTGTACATGAGACAGGTGCTACACTGTCTCAGGATGCCCATATCAACCAGACTAGCATGAAAAACTGTAGGAAATTGTACATCCATATTTGTCAGAATCTGAGGGAGAAATGCCAGGGAGAGCTAAGGGGTGAGCCTAAAGCCCAAGTGCTTAAATCAAAACTAAGAGGTTAGGATAACACTTAAGAATAACACTTAACTATTTAGACAGGCTATAAACAAGCAGTAATAAATGCAACAGAAAAGATGCAGTTGAGCACTTTAGAGAAAAGGCAGCAAGTAGCAGGAAAAAGCAAAGCAAGATGAAGTAACAGAGTAGTAGGAAGAAACACAAATTAAAAATATATAAGCAGCTGAATAAAGTGTTTTTTTATAAACTAAAAAGGGGGAGAGCAGAAAAATAAGATAATTCAAGGTTAAGGGACTAAGGGGTTTGACCTTTCCAAATAATCTCTGTTTTAGATAGAATGAGCTAAAGAGATGGGACTGGGAGGAGTGTCCCTGATCAAATTTACAGTAGGGGTGGGCAACTGCAAAAGCCACTAACTTTAAGAACACAACAGCAATAGGGTGTGAGGGTGGGAGAAAAAAAGTTTCAGCACAGATCAGAAAACAAAATTCTGCCAGCAAATATATAAATAATTCAGTCAAGCAAAAATAAAGATAGTTTAGAACTCTGAACAGTTAAAGTGCCAACAAATATACTTATCAGCTCTTTATTTCCAGATTGTTTGAGAAACACTCTCAGTCAGAACACAAGGAGATTCTAGCAATTATATGATTTTACAAAAAGGTAATATTTTTATACCAGCAAGACAAAAGCCAAGCCTTGAGAGAATCATATAACACAAAAACAGACCAGTTTTACCAACTTTAAGAACGCAACAGCAATAGTGTGGGATGGTGGGAAAAAACAAGTTTCAGCACAGATCAGAAAACAAAATTCTTCCAGAAAATATATAAAAAATTGAGTCAAGCAAAAATAAAGACAGTGAAGAACTCTGAATAGCTAAAGTGCCAAAAATATACTTATCAGTTCTACATTTCCAGATTGCTGTATCCAATTGTGCTAATGCACAGTATGTAACAGAGTAATAAACACACTGGCACAGAAAATCAGAAAAATAACCCCATGCACCTTTAATGGAATATCCATTACCCAACAGATGCAGCCAATAAATGTTTTGACTTTAAACATCTAGGCAAATTCCTTCATTCAGTTTTGTAACCAGGGTAGAGGACTGATCCAAATGAACCTGTTTTAGTCTCAGCCTGGACAAATATAAATGACAACAGACAAGTAAGTTAACAAGAAGTATTATGAATACAAACAAAATGTTGTGTGAAAAGAGCAATAAAATAACAGTAGTAATAAACTTTATTAATTTATTTAAATGATACATCTTTGTCATCACATCCACAACCCCACATCAGTTGCAGCACTATGCCTATAAATATTTTTTCTATGATAAAACAGTCCTGCTAATGCATTAAACTGGCAAATTACACAGAGAACATCCTACAGAATTATGACAACTCACTCTTGTCGGTGTCAAAAACAGGAGACGACAACAAGTGCAACAACCTAGTGCAACAGATAAGTCACAAACACAAGAAGAAATGTACTTGAGACAACAAAGCCAGTGACCATTGCATAACTACATGAAAGTGCAGCATGATCCATATCTACAATCTGATACAACAGTAATTATCCTATATTTGGAGCAGTACAGAATAACACTGTGTAGCTACACCATGTGCAAACCATTCACATGGTGTGGAAAACCCCCTAGCCAGGACGTTTGTGCAAAAAACATTGCACGTATCTCCACAGTAGCTGCAATATAGTGATAGCCCATGGTTGGGTGTGGGTAATGCTGGGTTTACCCATGGTTGGTGTGTTTTGGACAAAACATCGAAGCCTGAGTAATGAAACAAAGCCAACTGTGGGTAAATCAGCATTACCCATACCAGCCATGGGTTATTGCTATTATACAATGACATTATTTAAGAAAAAAATTAACTTATATTTTCTTAAATAATGTCCTTGTATAATGGTGCTGTGGCGTGCTTCCTTGCTTTTCCCTGGTATCATGAGGCTTTTTTGATGTACTGCACATGCATATGGGACTTGCGTTTCCATGCTTACACAGTACATCAGTGCTGTGTAAAGGAAGTAATGGAGAAAGGATGATCTTTATTGCTTTTCTTTTTTTTGTTATTAATTAAAAAAAATGAAATCCGGAGACTTCAAATGTACAGTAGTGACAGGACAGAGAAAATATAAGGATAATCAACGTATGTTTTTCTAGTTTTGCATAACATACTTGATTATCTTCGTATTTTTCTGTCCCATCTCTCTCATTATTTTGAAGTCTCTGGTTTTTGTATATGTTTATTTTTTTTTAAATTAATGAATAGTAGAATTTTTGTAACATATATATTAATAAAAGAAAGTCCGGGTGACTGGGCGTTTTTCCATTGGAATACACTTAATTTACAATGGGCACACTGGTTGGGCTGACCAATGAGTGTGTATGTTTTTGAATGTTAATGGCCAGTCATTGTATAATAACAACTATATCCCATTGTGGTATGCTGAAGCAAACAGCAACAACAAAACAGTCCACATTATGATATCAATAGTACATCATGGGACTATGGACAGTCTGGATAATGGAAGTAAATTCATAGCTGTCTCAACAATGGCATCAGTTTATGAAATCACATAAAAATGAAAAAAAAAATATCAGCAGCCATCTCAAAAAGTTCTTCCATGGAAAAGTACAAGGATCAGTAGACTACATCTCGGGATATCAGTATACAGCAAAACATGTCAAATATGCATTGGCAAAGTCACAGATGCATTGTACATGCTTTGTTGCAAAATAAGTGTTGGCTCCAGCAGTATGGAATCTTCTGTATTCAAACCCAGTCAAGAAGGCACATTAAGTATTTTAAAAATATACTGAAAGAGAGCTAGTTCAAAGAAGAGTTGTGCTCCTGTTACAAAGAAACAGGGTAGTCTAAGCATATATCACATCAAGGAAACAAAACCAAGCCATAGCAGCTATCACAGTAAATAAAGTCTTTCTTAAAACTCTGTTCCCATCATGGTATAATGTGTAGATAGAGTGTTTACATTCTCTCTCCTTCTGCTATCAAATGGTGCTTTGTACATGTATATAGTGTAAATATCATGTCCAGAACAGTTTCATGTTCTGTTTGTATAGTCTGTACTGCAACTGTCATCTTGTATACCAAAGTCTGAGAATGTGAATATCTACATATAAAAAGATCCAAAGCCCTCGGCAAGGAACTGTGACCACAATGTAACCAGGCAATTCAATCAAAATGTATTATTCAATCAAAATTTAAGCGCTTTTGTGCTTGTAAATCAAGCACATCATCAGAAAAACAGTTCATGAAGTAAATATCAACCACTTATATACGTAATCCATCTCAATTAAAAATGCAAATGCACTAAAAGGCGTACATTCAAAAAATACTGAACACAGAAAATCAAAACACACCAATGAATAGATGTAAAAATGTTTTAAAAGACTGAATACGGAAAATAACGAATCTAAATCCACCCACTTACATGGAAAAGTACTACAACTACCAATAAAAAATGTATTAAATACAATTTTTAAAAAGACCACTACTAGCATAAAATATTCCATCCATTGAAATTTTAACGAGCTACACTTACCCTATACTTTAAAATAGGTCCCCAACTAATGTGGCCATTTAATCCATGAGGTACTACTGCATTTAATCTAAATTGCCAGTATAATTCTCTCATGGCAATGTTATTAACCCAGCTCCCCCCTTTTTATTATATTTAACAACTTCAATGATACCAAAAAGAAATTGGTTGGGGTGGGGACAATTTAATGTATGTCTGTATAATGCATTATTATTATTTTCCCATTGAATGACATACAGGTGTTCGTACAATTTTTTCTTGAAAACTCTCTCGGTCATACCTACGTAGAAAGAACCACAACTCTGACATACTATGAGGTAAATCAATCCCTTATTATTACAGTCACCCGAATCAAGTTGTATATTTTGTGGTGGGTTACCTTGCATTACATATTATCTGTCTAATATAAATGGGCAGAATTTACATGCACCACATTTTGTCAGGCCCCTCTCATGACTAAAATCCACTATGGGGTGCACAAGAAAATATTTCAAATTAAGATCTGTCGTGTAGACAAAACTTGGTGTATTACCCAATTTAATAATCATGTCTGTATTGGAGTGGAATTCAACAGGCATCATCGGATTCTTAGTGATAATCTTTCTCACATCTCTACTAAAACTACCATAATATAATACCATAGAGTCTACAAATACTTTATTATTTTGTTGTTCATCTACCATGAATATATCTTCTGTACCAAATTGTAGTTTATATTTTACACCCCATTGGGAAAGAATGTTATCAGGACATGTTGTTAATAAATCCGGGGGATAACCCCTCTCTGCAAACATGGAAACTAATTTAGCAATTTCAATTTTCAAGTCATCTAAACTGGAACACATTCTTGAGGCCCTAATCATTTGGCCCTTAACCAAATTTCTCTTAATGTGACAAGGGTGATTACTAGTATAACCTAAATATGTATCTGAGTATGTGGGTTTTCTATATAATTTAGAGCAAAATCTACTCTCTTCATAATTCTTATATATATTAATGTCCAGATAGTCTTTACTATCCTTTGAAAAATTGTATGTGAATTGGAAATACCCATAAATATTATTCAAATAGTTTACAAATTCATGGATGTCCTCCATCTTACCTTTCCAAATCAAAAATAGGTCATCTACGTAACATAAATAGGTGTACCATTTAGAGGAGTAGTGGGAGTTAAGTATATACTGCTTTTCCCATGAATACATGACTAAGTTGGCGTAGGTGGGTGCACAACTGGTACCCATTGCTACACCTTTCCTTTGTTTAAAATGCTCTCCCTTGAATGTGAAAAAATTAGGTTTCAATACAATTCCATAAGAAGCATAATGAAATTAATCATGTTGTTGGTCAAATGACTAAGTTTAACAATTGCTTGATGAAACAATTCAAGCCCTTCTTTGTGAAGAATGGATGGGAAAAGGTTGACTATATCAATATTGAAAAAGGTAACAACCCCCTCAAAGTATTCCATATTGATTTTCCTAAAAAATCCCAAAAGTAGGTCAAGATGTGGTGAATAGGTTTTAAAATACCTTTTAAAATTCGGTCAATGAGCAACGCTAATGGTGGGTGACACTATTTTGCCACGATCAACCTAAAAGGGGGGCAGTCAATATTTTTAAGTATTTGGGGGATTCCAAAAGCAACAGATATCATCGGATGCTTATTTAATAAAAATTCAAAAGTAGGTTCATTAATTGTACCTTACAAAAGTCAATCTTCCAAAATCAATTCTATCTTTCTGTATGAGATCTTAATTTCATTCACAGAAACTGGTTCATAGGTTTTATTATCATACAGAAGATTACCTATAGAGTCCATATAGCCAGTTTTGTACAATACCACCATCCCCCCACCTTTATCTGACTTCATAACTCTAATATGACTATTATTTCTGAAGTCATACAAAACAGCTGTTTCTTCCTCACTGAGATTATAAAAGTTGGAATGATGAGAATAATAAGACTTAGAAATCTCTTGAGGACAGATCTTTTCAAAAGCACTAATAGTAGGGTGAAGAGGAGGATTAAAAGTACTTTAAAGCCTTAAATCTCTTGAGCACAGATCTTTTCAAAACCAGTAATAGTACGGTGAAGGGGAAGATTAAAAGTACTTTTAAGCCTAAAATCCTTATGAATCAGTGGAGTCACCTCATCCTGTTTAAAAAGCAACTTAAAGTTCAATTTTCTAGTATAAACCTTTAACTCTGTTAAAACTTTTACCACATTGTTTTTTCTGTTAGGGACACATTTTAGCCCTTTTTGTAATAAGGAAAAACATTTTGGTTCCATTACCATATCTGTGTAATAAAAAATGTTGAATCCATTGTACCTCAACATTTTACCCTCACATGCTTCTATAATACCATTCCCTTCTAATCACTGCTGTTTTTCCTCCAGTGGAATTTTGATCCTTGTTGTTGTTGAAAACCCCTCCCCTGGGGTTTGGGTAAAAAATAATGTTGTTGTTTTGTCTATTTTTATTCCCAATCCTTTCTGACCTTCTCAGTGTGGGATGCTCCTGATTATTATCAAAATCAACCTTTTTATCATACATAGAATTAGCAGTAGAGGGGTTGTTCTTATTTCTGTTATTATTCCTAAAAGTATAACTATATCCAACTGCTCCTTCTGACATGTTCCCATTATTAGGGTCATCGTATCTTTGTGTGTAAGATATGGGTAGTGGATATGCCATACTATTTAGGTATTCATTCTCATCTCTCACTAGCTTTTTTCTTTTTCTAACCATATTCTGCTCTTCAACCCTGTCAAAAATATTGTTATATTGCACCTCAAAACCATTACATGACACGTCATTTGATAAAACATTTAACTCGTTAAATTCAACAAACAGTTCATTAATAACAACATTATTATTTCTTATGATGAACTGCATCAATTCTATCCCGTGTCTATCAAACATACATAAAATTTCATTCACCTCCTTCTGTCCTCTACATATTCCATTAGGAAATTTAAACATACAAAGACCTTTCAGTACTCTTTTTTTGTTTGATAGATTCAGTCTAGAATGTGTTATCGCATTGTAAGGCTCTAACCTTGGTCAATTTCCTTTTAAAAGTACATAGCGTGTCTTTAAAATCACTGTTCACTAATTTGGCTGTGTTAGAATAAATATTCTCACCCATGAAATGCAAAGACTGATTGAGCCATCTTTCCAAATCCCTTGTCCGGTCATCCAAGTCCAATTGTTGTTACCCACAGGGAATGAAATTTGGTTCATTGGTGGTAATAGTAGTAAGCAGCATCTGTGGAAATCTTTTTTTGCTTCTTACAATCCCGTTGTTCACTTCTGATGCCTCTCCTGGTTCCTGCTGCAATCCAAACCCAAGAGATCTTGGGAACTGTAGTCGGTCCAGGGAGTTTTGTATCTGTGAGACTTGTTCCTTTTTATACGTGTTTTTGGAGCCTTCAGGTTACCACTGCTTGTTTTTACCTGGTTGATTTTTGCAGCAGTTTGGTGTATTGTGACAACTGTGGACTGCCCTAAGTTTGGCACATTGTACAAACTGACCTGAATAGGTGTTCTTATTTACCAGGTGATTTTTTTCCTGTGTGTTTTTTTGGAATTATCAACATATGATGGAATTACTTGGAACTGATCTTTCCACCCGAGAGAACATTTCTCCTTCTCAACCCATGGTGGGTACAACGCGACATTCAGTGGAAGAATTAAATTTATCTCAAATGGTGAGACAAACTTCACAAGTCTCACAGATGCAAAACTCCCTGGACAGACTACAGTTCCCAAGATCTTTTGGGTTTGGTTTGCAGCAGGAACCAGGAGAGATACCGGAAGTGAATGACTGGATTGTAAGAAGCAATAAAAAGATCTCCATGAATGGGGCTTACTACTATTACCACCAACTAACCAAATTCCATTCCCTGTGGGCAACAACAAATAGACTTGGATGACAGGACAAAGGATTTGGAAAGATGGCTCAATCAGTCTTTGAATTTCATGGGTGAGAACATTTATTCTAACACAGCCGAATTAGTGAACAGTGATTTTAAAGACATGCTACATTCTTTCAAAAGGAAATTGAGCATGGTTAGAGCCTTACAATGCGATAATGAATTCTTGACTGAATCTATCAAACAAAAAAGAGTACTGAAAGGTCTCCGTATGTTTAAATTTCCTAATGGAATGTGTAGAGGTCAGAAGGAGGTGAATGAACTTTTATGCATGTTTGATAGACACAGGATAGAATTGATGCAATTCATTATAAGAAATAATAATGTTATTATTAATGAATTGTTTGTTGAAATTAATGAGTTAAATAATGTTTTATCAAATGACATGTTGTTTAATGATTTTGAGGTGCAATATAACAATATTTTGACGGGGTTGAAGAGCAAAGTTAGCTGAATATGGTTAGAAAACGAAAAAAGGTAGTGAGGGATGATAATGAATACCTCAATAATATGGCATACCCACTACCCAAATCTTACACACAAAGACACAATGACCCTAATAATGGGAATGTGTTAGAATGAGCAGTTGGTTATAGTTATACTTTTAGGAATAATAACAGAAATAAGAATAACACCTCTACTGCTAATTCTATGTATGATAAAAAGGTTGATTTTGATAATAATCAGGAACATCCCACACTGAGAAGGTCAGAAAGGATTGGGAATAAAATTAGACAAAAATACAACAATAATTCTTTACCCAAACCCCAGGGGAGGGGTTTTCAACAACAACAAGGGTCAAAATCTGACTGGAGGAAAAACAGCAATTATTAGAAGGGAATGGTATTATATTAGCAAAATTTTTCCTTATTACAAAAAGGGCTGAAATTTGTTCCTAACAGAAAAAATTATGTGGTAAACGTTTTAACAGAATTAAAGCTTTTCACTAGAAAATTGAACTTTAAGTTGCTTTTTAAACAGGTTGAGGTGACTCCACTGAGTAATAAGGATTTTAGGCTTAAAATGTACAATTAATGAGCCTACTTTTGAATTTTTATTAAATAAGCATCCGATGATGCCTGTTGAATTTTGAATCCTCAAAATACATACAAATTTGACTGCCTCCATTTTAGGTTGACCGTGGCTTTACAAAATAGTGTCACCCACCCATTAGGGTTGTTTATTGACCAAATTTTAAAAGGTATTTTAAAACCTATTCACCACATCTTGACCGACTCCTGGGATTTTCTTTGGAAAATCAATATGGGATATTTTGAGGGGGATGTTACCTTTGTCACCATTGATATAGTCAACCTTTTTCCATCCATTCTGCACAAATAAGGGCTTGAATTGTTTCATCAAGCAATCCTTGAACTTAGTCATTTGACCAACAACATGACTGATTTCATTATGCTCCTTATGGAATTAGTAGTGAAAAATAATTTTTTCACATTCGAGGGAGAGCATTTTAAACAAAAGAAAGGCGTATTAATGGGTGCCAGTTGTGCACCCACCTATGCCAACTTAGTCATGTATTCATGGAAAAAGCAGTACATACTTAACTCCCACTATTCCTCTAAATGGTACACCTATTTATGTTACCTAGGTGACCTTTTTTGATTTGGAAAGGTAAGACGGAGGACATCCATGAATTTGTAAACTATTTGAATAATATTTGTGGGTATTTCCAATTCATATACATTTTTTCAAAGGATAGTATATACTATCTGGATGTTAATATATATAAGAATTACAAAGTGTGTAGATTTTGCTCTAAATTATATAGAAAGCCCACATACTCAAGCACATATTTAAATTATACTAGTAATCACCCTTGTCACATTAAGAGAAATTTGGTTAAGGGCCAAATGATTAGGGCCTCAAGAATGTGCTCCAATTTAGACAACTTGAGAACTGAATTTGCTAAATTAGTTTCCATGTTTGCAGAGAGGGGTTATCTCCCGGATTTATTAACAACATGTGCTGATAACATTCTTTCCCATTGGGGTCTAAGATATAAGCCACTATTAGGTACAGAAGATAAATTCATGGTAGATGAACAACAAAATAATAATAAAGCATTTGTAGACTCTATGGTATTATATTATGGTAGTTTTAGTAGAGAAGTGAGAAAGAGTATCACTATGAACTGGATAACCTTCCAGTCCAAAACAGACATGATTATTAAATTGGGTAATATACCAAATTTTGTCTACAAGACAGAATTTAATTTAAAATATCTTCTTGAGCACCCCCTAGTGGATTTTTGTCATAAGAGGGGCACAAAAAATGAGGTGCATGTAAATTCTGCCAATATATATTAGACAGGCAATATATAATGGCAGGTACCCCACCACAAAATGTTCAACTTGATTTGGGTGACTTTAATAGTAAGGGATTGATTTACATCGTAGTATGTCAGAGTTATGGTTCTTTCTATGTAGGTATGACCGAGAGAGTTTTCAAGAAAAGACGGTACGAACACGTGTATGCCATTCAATAGGAAAATAATAATAATGCATTATACAGACATACATTAAATTGTCCCCACCCCAACCAACTTCTTTTTGGTATTATTGAAGTTGTTAAATATAATAAAGGGGGGGAGGATTGGGTTAATAACATTGCCATGAGAGAATTATACTGGCAACTTAGATTAAATGCAGTAGTACCACCTGGATTAAATGACCATGTTAATTTGGGCCATATTTTAAAGTATAGGACAAATGTATTTTGTTAAAATTTCAATGGATGGAATATTTTATGCTAGTAGTGGTCTTTTTAAAAATTTTATTTAATACATTTGTATTGGTAGTTGTAGTACTTTTCCATGTAAGTAGGTGGATTTAGATTGATTATTTTCTGCATTTAGTGTTTGAAAAGTTTTTTATGTCAATTCATTTGTGTGTTTTGATTTCCTCTGTTTTAATTGAGATGGATTACGTATATATGTGGTTGATTTTTACTTTATGAACTGTTTTTCTGATGATGTGCTTGATTTACAAGCACAAAAGCACTTAATAATTTTGATTGAATAATAAATTTTGATTTAATTGCCTGGTTACATTGTGGTCACAGTTCATAGGTTTATAGGTTCATAGGTAGGTACGAGGCTATTGGCCGTAGGGCCTATATAAGCCTAGCCAAAGGTACCCTGGCTTTCGCCACCCAAGAAAATAATTTTCCTGTGCCACTGTCGAGCAGAACCACAGAAGTGATCCCCAGGGTGAATTTCCTATCTCCCATCCAATCATCAAGATTTTTCTTGAAGAGTGCTAATGAGGAGCTTTGTTTGATATAGATAGGTAGTTTGTTACAGAGTATGGGAAGTCTCTGAGAGAGGAATCTATCCCTTCAGCATGTTCTGTTTATTGTGGTGACGAGGTTTAGGTCCCTAGAGCGTGTAGCTCGTAGGGATTGGGATTTCTTTAAGTGGAGCATGTCTAAAAGTTCTAGGTTTGACATAGCTTTGTGTGTTAGGCAGAGATCACCTCTGAGTAGGTGATATGCAACGGAGTAAAGCTGCAGATTTTTGAGACAGTCTGCATAGGGCATCTCTTTGAGGCTGGTAATCCTCTTTGTGAGGTATTTCTGTGGCCTTTCCAGTTGTTGTAGATGTCTTGTGCGGTACATACCAAAAGGGGCATTGTACTCTATAATGGGTCTAATGAGTGACGAGTAGAGGGGAACAATGACCTCTTTTTTCCTGGATGAGAAACCTTTTGTGATGAGGTATGCCACGTAGAAGGATTTCCTGACTACTGTGGCGATGTGATTATCAAAGGAGAGACTACTGTCCACCTCTTTCCCAAGGTCTCTTTTCACATTTTCGGTGTTAAGTAGACTACCACCTATGTGATAGTTCATGGGTACTGAGTTTTTACCAAAAGGGATGACAATGCACTTTTTGGCATTGAGCTTGAGGCCATGGCTTTGACACCAGGCATCTGTCTCAGTGAGGCCCTTTTGTAGGATGCCCACATCTTTTGGAGTTTTGATTATGGCTCCTAGTTTGCAGTCATCTGCGAACTTCATTAGCCAAAGACCTTCTGTATTGGCCTGTACTTCAGAGAAGTAGATAACAAACAGGAGAGGACCCAGGACTGAACCCTGTGGTACTCCACTTGTCACTGGTCTGAAGTTGGATTTGGAGTCTGCTACTTTCACAGTGTGGGTTCTGTCAGTGAGCCAGTTGGCAACCCATCTTGTGACATAGGGATTTATACCTAGTTTAGTGAGTTTATCTATAATTCCAGAGTGGGGGGATGATGTCGAAAGCCTTGGCGAGATCTAGATAGGCTGTGTGAACCACCTTACCCTCATCTACAGCTTTGGTGACTGCTTCAAAGAAGTCTATCAGGTTTAGGAGACATGATCTGCCTTTTACAAACCCGAACTGGGTGGGGTCCTGAGTTTGGAGATTACCAATGTCATTGTTTATAAGTTCCATGATGATACATTCCATAGCCTTGCAGACCAGGCTCATTAGGCTAATGGGGTGGTAGTTTCTGGGGTCTGTGGTGGCTCCCCCTTTGTGGAGTGGGATAACTGTCACTGTGTGCCATTCAATGGGCACATAGCCTGAGGTGAGGCTATGATTGAACATGGTACTTAGGTGGTGTGCCAGTTCATTCTGTAGTTCATGTAGAACACAGCCTGGGATGTTGTCAGGTCCCATGGATGCTGTGTTCTTGGCTTTGGATAGTGTGTTTTTTACCTGTGCAGCCGTGATTACAGGAACTTTGCATTCTTCTGGTATAGAGATGGGTCCTTTAGGGGATGACAGGGGGGTAAAGTTAGCACTGAACCTATCTGCCAGGATGTTGGCAATATCAGTTGGTTCTGTATATTTAGTGCCATTGTGCTGTAACTCAGAGCAGATCTGAGTGTTGTCATTGAGATTCTTGACATAGCTATAGAATGCTTTGTGGTTGTCTTTAGAGTCAGTGGCGATTTTGTTTTCATAACTAGCTTTGGAGGATTTTATGAGGGATTTCAGCTTCTTACTGAGGCTGACCAGGGAGCTTCTCCAATCATGGGATTTTACTTTTTTTGCAACAGTTTCTTTCTTCTGTTGTAGAGTTTGTTTATGGCAGGGGACCACCAGATTGGCTTCCTTTTTTGGAGGATAGCATCTTGGTTCTATTAGGGATTGCACGATCCATGCACTCGTTTAAGTGCTTATAAAGTGCATTTGTGTAGGATTCAGCAATCATACCTCTATTGTTCATCAGCATGGGTGTTGTGAAGTTTGCCACTTCTGTCTTAAGAAGCCTTATGTAGGCTTTGGAGAAATTTTTTACTGTGGTTTCCCTAATGGGGGGTGGGGGTGAGTTGTGGATGTCTAGGGTGATTAGCTGGTGGTCGGATCTGACCAACAAGGAATTGACCTCTGGTGTGGAGCACCGGTTGCCCATGTTGGTAATAACCAAGTCTAGGATATTGCTGCCCCTGGTGGGGGTGTGGATAATTTGATCCATGGCATTGGAATTTATGAATTCCAGAAAATGTTGAGCACAAGAGTTGGTACATGAGTAGTTTTCCCAGTTAATGGTAGGGTAGTTGAAATCACCCATTATTAGGGTGTTAGGTTGTACCCTAATATTTTCCAGTGTATTAAGAAATGAGGAGTGGGAATCCTGGGGCATGGTGGGGGATCTGTAGCAAGCTACAATTTGGATTGCTGTCTTGCACAGAGTTAGTTGCACTTGTATAATCTCGGATGCATTATGCTGAGCAACTAGCCTGGAGGTGTAGATATCCTTAATGAATATGGGCACGCCTCTGCCTTTAGTGTTTCAGTCCAGGTTAGGTGGCCGAAAGGTGTGGTATGAATTATAGCCTGGTAATGCAGGGGTACTCTCTGGAGTCTTGAACCAGGTCTCTGTCACTGCACAGATGTCGATGTTCTCCATTTTAAGGAGTGCCTTGAGAGAGTGCATTTTGAGGTTTAGACTTCTAGTATTGAGTAGCAATACCCTCAGATTCTTCTTGCCTGTACCGGTTAGGGTTGTGAATTTGTAATTTGAACCTTGTCTAAAAAGGCACTATAGGGGTGGCTAGAGCCTTAGCCAGTATCCGGAATCCCAGGGGCGACAGGTGCAGGCCATCTCTGGCAAAGCATCGTGGCTTGTCAATCATGTCATCCCAGGCAGACAGATACTGGATCCCCTTAGAATGACACCAGAAGCTTAGCCAATTGTTGAAGTCAATAATTTTGTCCTTGTACTGTGGTATCATTCTGGGTGATGGCAGGATGCTACTCAGGGCTAGGGTCATACCTGCCTGGGCTACAAGATCGGAAAGTTCATCCATGTCACTTTTCATGTAGTCCAAGGAGGTATGTCTCAGGTCATTCACACCAACATGGACAATGACAGAGTCATATTTGTACTTGTTGTGGAGTGACCTGAGTGCATGCATTATGTGGCGGATCCTGGCACCCAACAGGCAGCTGACAGTAACTTTCTCCTTGTTTAGCCTGGTGAGTGGAACATTAGTGTGCCTGACTATAGAGTCACCTATGACTAGAGTGTTGGGTACGTTGTTATGCTTATGGGCTGTGGTTGAGTGGCACACTGAGTTTGTGGGCTATGTGTCATTTGGGTTGTGTTGGGGGGTGGAGGTTGCTTGTGTTTCTGCTTTGGAGGTCCCTGTTGCTTGGGCAGGTTTTTACTGAGAGCCTCCGCAAATGTAGGTGTGTGTTTTGTGTTTCTATGTGTGTGTTTTGGTGGTGTAGGTTTTGAGGGACTATGTGCTGAGTGTGGTGTGGTGCAAGTGTTTACCTTCTCCTCTTGACTTGGGTGAAGAGAGCTTTGCTTCCAGTTTGGCTATATAAGTGCATCTCTCACAGGTTGTAGTGTTGGGTGGTAGGAGTTCCCTGCTGAGGGCTTTGGATCTTTTTATACGTGTTTTTGGAGCCTTCAGGTTACCACTGCTTGCTTTTACTTGACATATCTACATATGTCTGTATGTTTTGTAACTTGTTTCAACTGTTTATAATCCTAGAAGTTCTTGAATATCTTGCTATTTGTTCCACTGTCATGTTTTGCACTGTTACTACAATTCTTGCCTTATGGGCCTGGGTTGTGGCTGGAAAGCATCTGAGGACCAGCCCACCTATCTGGTTATCAAATTTAATAAATAGATATATAAAGATATAAACAGAAAGATACAAAAATTGAATACTTATTATAAAGTGTCTAGGTTTACAAATAAAGTCTGCTATGTCATGTGACAGCCACTTCTATCGCAGACAACTCCCACTACCTGCAGCAATACATGACTCCTAATGATACAGTATAAATCATCCATGGTAGTCTCCAGAAGGCATCACACATGACACATGGTCCATGTTACATCCAGACTCAGTATGTAGAAACATCCACATGTCACACAGTAGCAAAGGTGTGCAGTAGCAGAATGCAGATACCATAAGTGCTCTTAACTACATGCCAGTAATATACATTCTGTGGTAATTCCAGAGTGTGAAGACAAGCAGAATAGCATTGGTAAGTTTATGTCTGACAATCGTGGCTTATAAATAATATGGTATAACATACAGAAGGGGCAACAACAGATGTGACACATGGCAAACACTGTCATAAATGACATCGCAAAGTTCAAACAACTGCAGGTCCAGGTGTTGTACAAATACTTAAACAGCACGTCATCCATGCCTGTATGTGCACCCAGACATGAATACCTACATAGTATGCAATTACCACTCATGTGTGTGCAGCATGACTTGATACATATCAGTGAATAGCATACCTCTTCTATATTACATTGTTCTCACATGTAAGTGATAATGCTTTATCTAGAATTTGGCCCATATATATCACCATTAACCAGCTCATATAAGGATGGTATACAAAGGGATAGCTACAGCAAAGTTTATCTTTTCTGGATGTGCAGCATGATTGTGAAGTTGTCCATCTATGTTTATGCAAGCCAGTGTTAAAAACTACACAATGGAATGAACTAGTGTCTGTGTATGCATCAACACAAAACTCAAATGTTAATGCTGTAGCCTATATAAAAACTTTAGACACATGGCACAAAGCTATCCAAAGATGGATTAACATTCCAAAAAACTCTATTGCATACAGAAAGAAACATATCCATGCGTTGCACTTATTATGAAGATGAGTCAGAAGCAGGGCACTACAATCCATGTAGTAGCCTGCATATGTGCAAAATGACATGCCAGATGTGGATATTGTCAGATGCAATCCAAAATATGGATACAGCCTTAAACGTTAGGAAGACAAATAAATGAATGTGAATTTATTTCCTATTATTTTGTTTTGCTTTGTTTTGCTTTCCAGAAATGTCTGGGTGGGGAAAAAAATATTTTCAGTGGCACACCAAGGAGAAAAGCTCTAAACACAAATAAAATAAAAACTATATGCATACAAAATGAACAAAAACATATACAAAGCGAACAAATAAAGAGTTAACTGATGACTGTATGATACAGCCGGGTAAAACTGCCATATCATTTTGAATAACAAAACATGCAGAAGAAGGTCAGCTTACTTTAGAAGATTTTATAGTATGTCTGAGAAACTGGAATTTTTGCATGTTGAAGACTTGCAGTACAGTAACATTTGTTACTGTAAGGCATTATTACACTCAAGCAAAGTGGTAATTATAGCAGACAGAACAAAAAATACTGAATAAACTCAGTAGGTTTGTACATAATGGGCAGACTTGGAAGTGTTTGACTACAAAAGACGTATGTAAGATTAGAAAAAAGAAATGGGGTTTAGGAAATGAGAGAGTAAAGTACAGTGTGTATAATAACGAGGGACAGAAACTGATAGGAGAATTACAGGACTGGAAAATTAGATGAGTTGGTATGCATATGAACACAAGCAAGCAGATAAGTGTGTATGAGAATGGACACACACACACATAAACATACAGGAGCTGAGCAAGTGCTGGATGAGATGGCTGCATTACAGATATGTTAACAGCAGACTAAGAACCAAAACCAAGTTCTGTATCCACAATACATTGCTCACGATGATAGCAGCACACAAAGACTTATACGCAGACACTAGTTAATTCCATTGTGTAGTTTTTAACACTGGCTTGCGTAAACATAGATGGACAACTTCACATTCATGCTGAATTTATTGTAAAATGAAAGTTAAGCAGTTTTGTTCTTACAATACATATAACAGGACTTTTTTAGAACAAACCCCACCCCCATTATTCATGCTTCTATAATGCCATAATCCCTGTTATTTGAATATGTTTTTGTGTGCTGTTATTATCGTGTGTATCTATTGTGGTTGCTGGACTTCGTTTTGGCTCTTAGTCACTGTTTGCTTGCTTCCAACTCTTTTTTTTCGGTACATAAGTTAACATCAGCAACAAGCAAACATAGCTTGCACTATTGGGTGGTGATGTACGTCTCACAGAATTTATGATAATATAGAAAGACAGAGGTAATTTGTTTGGAATTTGCAGTTAAATGCAATACAAGGAGTTCCATTCTTTGGAGCATGCTAGGACATTGTGCAAATTCTGCAATGGTTCTTAAATTTGTAACATCGAGTTACAATGAAAATGAGCAAATAAAAATAGGATGGTATCCTAGGAATGATTAGCTAGCTTTGTGATGAAGAAATACAGTCTGCATACATCAATCTATGCACAATAATGAGCGGTGATAACAGGATTTTTATTTCTTAATGAAGGAAAGTTTAGGTCAGTTAACACCTGACAATGATAACTTTGGAGTACATTGTCGATGGTATCCTGAGTGACTGTGTGACAAATATCTTGCAGTTTAGGGAGGAAGGTTTATATAATGTGCACATGCAGTAGTTTAGTTTTTAAAAGTGTTGAGATAATGACCGTTCTTACTGACAGGTGCATATATTTTCTGAGCTTTGTGGAAGTCTCACAAGGATCTGCCCTCATTGTGGAGGGACAGTTTTATTGCTTGATCTAAGATGAAGCCTAGGTATTTAGTACTCTGAATAATTTCTATATAATTCTACATTTGGAGACTAGAAAAATTATGCAGTATTTCTGAGCTGGACAGAAGGTCATATATATTACTTTAATGTTGTTGATTAACAGATCTGAGCCCTGCAACTAGAGCTGCAGTGTGTCCAGTGCTTGATGAATAACTGGCCTGTAGTGTTCATCACTGAACAGTTTCTGAAGTGGTCAGCCTAGATGTTATAATGAACAGATTCTGAATCAAAGGGCCATATTCCAAAAGATTTGTTCTCAGTATAATTCTGCCCTCATTCCAAAGGATTTGCTCTCAGTGTAAGTGACTTACTTTGATGCAAGGCCTATATATAAACAGGTTTACAGTGGAGTTCAGAGTCCAAAAGATCTGCCCTCAGTCTGCTCTGTGTAAGTAGTAACTTGTACTGAGAACAAGTCTTTTGGAATCTGGCCCGTATTGTTCGAGATGTAAGTTAACTATTTACTAAGGACAGTTTTCTAAATATATGAGAATAGAAAACCTATTTGGTCTTTTCACAGGTCAACTTAATTTTTAAATACTGAATGGAATCATACCATATATTGGATGAAAATGTTTAAAATGTCATACTATTACTAATCAAATATTTTCTTGTAATCCTCGATAGTATGAAAATAACATAAAATATCATTGATAAAGTGTGCCTACAAATAAATATGTTAAAAGAGAACCATGTTGCACAAATCAGCTGTATAAACACTGAGTTTGTAAAAGAGGAGCCCACCTTGACCCTTATTGTAACACTGTTCTTTTGTTTAACATGCATTAGTGTAAAAATGAAATAATAATTTGCTAATATCAAGACTAGTAGTGTATAAGTAAAAAAAAAGAGGTCATCACCACTGATATGTTTAATAATATATAACTGTCTAATCATTTTCTTCATGGGGATACTGCTATATATTGTTCTGATACTGCACACCATTACATCTACTCACCTGAAACTAGGCTCCCTTTATATGATCAATGGATTCCTTACATATACTGCAAGAAAAACTCTAGCCACCACCTTCTTATGGCAGACTGTCTTATAAGTTGCTCCTATCCTAACAGATATAAACAATACTCAAAGAAAGAAACTTGCCTCCTGCTACAATAAAATAGCTACATTTGCCACCAATCTCCCTCATAGGACCCACCATATTCTTAGCTTAAAGCAATTAAACTGGCTTGAACTGCACAACTGCCTAATATATTCACAACTAACTACAGCACACAAACTCATTCATCATCCAGAAAAATGGCCAGCACTACAAACCTTATTACTACCCTACTGTCCAGCAAGGGGCCTCCATTCTATTAACAAATTTTTATTAATTACAAATAAGTCAAATAATGTTGCAGGAGACTCAGTCTACTCCCAATGCCTTGCCAAACTCTGGAATAGTATCCCCATGCAAATAAAACTCTCTGACAAACTTAGTGGTTTTAAACCACTACTTAAACAACATCTTAACCAATCCTGGTCCTGTACATGCTCATCACAAGGTCCTGTGTGTGTGAAGTGTCCCAGTTAGGGGCACTGTCTAGTTAAGTGACTTTGCTCAGAGTTAAACCCAGAAACTGCCAGGTCTCTTTTAATTTAATTTAATTTTTTTTTGTGTTTGTAAATCACTGAAGATTACATTATGGCAATGTGAGTCATAGAGTTTCATAGCTGTGTTGTTCAGTGTCAGTAGTGAAAAAAGTAGCACACTTGCTTTTGGTACAGGAGGCTGTGGGTTCCCTTCCCTCACCTGGTAGATTGATTACTAGCACTACCGTGCAGCATTGGGGGGGGGGGCTGCTCTCCTGAGTGTATCCTCCTTTCGATGAGATGTCTAGTAATAAGAATCTATTTTCAGCTTGTCTGCCATTCCCTATTGCTTATCAACAACACACCAACCCTTAAATGTAACACAGGCATTTTAATCATCAAGGGAAGTAGACACTGAATTTGGAATGTAAAGTCATATGCCAGCAGCAACCTCTTCATTACTTGTAGTTCTTCTTAATGTGGAATTATTCAGATGACTTTTTCTTCCGCAAAGATTGTACATATTGACTGATATTTGTGGATTATAATGAGAGCAGTTTGAGTGGCCTAATTAACTGGACACTGGAATGGCAGGGGGCTGATCCATTACCATCCCTAGGTCTACACACACACACACACACACACACACACACACACACACACGCACACACGCACACACGCACACACGCACACACACACACACACACACACACACACACACACACATAAAAATAAACATGTATAAATGCAGACACAGTACCATGAACAACATTCTTCCATTTTCATAGAAAATGCATCTCCATGTTTAAACATTTAACGCACTCACTTCTCATGTATATATTGGGAGTGAAAGTGAATTCTTTGACTTTTTTTCTTTTTAGCCATTCAATATACAGTTTGCTTGTTGTCGTGATGGAATCCTTTACCATTCAAAGAATTTTTTTTAAATCCTCTAAAGCTAAAACTCTCCATTTGTAAAATAAAAAAAGAAAGAGTTTTAGCCTTTATGAGATTTGAGACTGTACGGTTTCATAGCCACTATTGCTCATGTAATCCCATAATGCATTTCTCCTTTTGATTTAACAAAATACTAAGCCTTTTCTCCTCCCTGATTTGAATCTTACTCAAACACATCTGCACAAAGCATTTTATAATGCCTGTCATTATCAGATAATTTACAGCCCACCTTGCCACTTGAAAATCATAATCTGTGATCATTCATGCGTGCATTTACATCACCAATAACCACAGTACTTACTCTATCAGCATCTCTGAGGAGGCATTGTGTGGATTTGTTGCTCTTTTCTCTCTGATTTAAGATCATGCTTATCAATCACATGTGCAAAGCCATATATAGAGAGATGTACTTAGTGATATTCGTAATGTTTTAATGTGGCTTGCAAATGTCTTGGAAACCAAAGCAGCTAAGAATGGCCTCATCATACAGCTACCATTTACAACTTTCTTTCTATTTGGGTAAAAATCACTCACCAAACAAAATTCAAAATGCCCTAACAAGCCACATAAGCAGTGATGTGAAACAGTAGGGCTTATAAAAGAGTTGTCACAGAAAAGAGTTTCTGCAGATGGCTCAACAAAACTAAATGAGGTATCAGAAGAAGAAAATAAATATTTCAGAGTATGGTTCAAGGAATCAAATGCAAAATTCTGGTAAGTATTAGGAGAGGATAATGCAGGAATGAAATAATTTGCTGACATATTAAAACTCATTTAATGCTAAACTTTTATATCTGTTGTTTGCTTAAATGAATTTACTTGTACACATTCACAAACCCATATATGAGTGACAAAACACTGATGAGAATCAGCTGCATTCAGATGAAAAACAAATGCTGGCCATTTGCTGGTACTTATAACTTTAGTTACTTGGTTGGAGACAGACTGTCTTGACATGAGTCATGTGCCTTATGTGCTTTCAAATTCCCAGCTGGCAATATTTTGCAGGCCTTAAAGAAGACTAAAAATAAAACTATATCACAACTGGATACTAAAAAGAAAATTGCAAATTAAATGACTAGTCATAGTCATCTATGAGGGGGGCACAATGACTCACATGAACAAATATTATTGAAAAAAGAATAATAAACATGGTATCGATGACAATTGTTTATGCTTTGAAATGATGTTGAAATGTATTTTCAATTTTATTTGTACAGTAATCAAAAACAGATACATTTTGCTTAGTATCACACATTAATGATACCTCGTTAGTGCAAACTTACCTGTGTTATGACCTGTCCATCCTTTTACGGGACAATTCTTATATGGATAGTAGTGCCTTCATGTTGACAATGTAGTAAAGTCCAGTCTAAGAAGAGGTTGCTCTTCAAAATTTCACATATCTATAAAATACCCCACAATTAGCATCTGAAATGTGGCAGCCATAAGAGATTCATCCAGAACTGTCCTTGGATATTTGTACGCTTTTAATACTGGATTAAGAAACTAGAAGCTATGAGTATTAACTATCTTTTATTACAGAAGAATACAACAATCTAAGCAGGCAACACACAAAAAATTACAATCATACAGAATTTAGTACAGTTTTCAGATGATTTCTTAGTTTTTTCTTTGTGCAACTTTATTGGTTTCTTATTTTTTTATGCTACTTTCCTTAATTTCCCGACCTTATCAGTCAAAAATGTATTCCTACTAATCTAGATCCAAAAATACTTGTGATGTCTTCACCTGAATCACCTGTCTCACCAAACTACCTTTTCCTTATCCACCGGCACTGATTTGTCTAACTTAAATAACTGGATGAAAGCCTTTTATTTCATAAGGGGAGGGCTGTCTCCCTTTCTGGTTGTTTAGCTCAGAGGTTTAAGCATAAGATCTAACCAGCAGGCTTTATCTTATAGTCTTAAACAGGATTCTCACAATTTTTACTTGAAAGTTGCATGATTCTAAAGAAGTCATTTAAATCCAGGTAGCCCTAACAAAGATACATTTCCAGCTAATAAGTTTATCTGGCTAACAATATAAAAATGTTGAAAGTCTGTAGTGCACTGGCTGATTTTCCATGAATGTTCCAAATTACTTACTTCTTGTCACATACACATGACTTAATATATAATCTGAGTAAAAGACTGTTGCATATTGTGCAGTTTAGACTGAGCTTGTCAAGGTCAATGTTAAATGTATGCAAATTAGCCATTTGCTTAAAGGGTCATAGTTTTATAGATAACTACTAGGCTAGCTGCCCTTGTGGGCCATTTTAAGCCTATCCAATTTCTTCAAAACTGAGATTCAAGCCTTGTACCTTATGCAACCCCTCTTCAGCTGTGGAAGCTATAAAACTGTTCACTTAGTGTTTACCGACCACTAAAAAACTCTGTACTGGGGGTACCAATGACATTTTACCTCTTGGAAATGCAAACACCAAAGTATAAGACTAGACTTATGAAATACCAAAGAAGTTAAAGCCAACACCATGCACAACAGTGTGCCCTCGATAAGCAACTCTTAACTTTTACAGGGAACTTTTTTTTTTACTCAACCCCACCCTCTGAGAGAGTATAGATATGAAATGCTACTTTTCACAGTTGGAATAAGGTTTCTGTCCAGAGCTCTATAAACATCTAAATCCTTTGCTTTCCCATGTCTTATGTGTTTCCATTTATACTGAATAAAGTCATGACCACCTGTTCTTGTACTACGACTGTGAAACAGCTGAACCACTGATCCTGTGTAGCAGTGCACGTGTTCTTCTCTGATGTTAGGCTAATCAGTTAAAGTTTAACACACAGAGCATGATCACTCTTTCAGCTTTGCCAGCTGCTGTCACTTTAAATGGTACTCAGTCTGCAGTACTCCATTTGACATGATACATTCAGTGAGATTATTTCAAATGTAGGTAAAAAGACTGGGTTTGATTTCTTCCATTAGTGTTATCCAAGGCTGCATTTGTACTTATTTCTTAACTATGTAATCTCAATATAAATATGTGGCTCATTTCAAGGGAAGCCTAGGGGTACTAATTGCTTTAAATTACTTGCAGAGAATCACACAGTATGCAATTGGAAACCGGGGGATCTGAACCCAGAACTATAGGATGGAGCTCATTAGCAGCACATTGCCTTAACCCACTAAATTGGGCTTTGTTGTACTGTACTGGCTCACTGGCTGTTTCGTGCAGGAATAGGCATGGCCAGAGTGGTTGATAAGCCTAATGCCTGTAATGTGTTACACAAATGATGCATGATTGGCATTCGGTCCAATTTTACCAGTGACATCATGCATACATTGATTACTGATGAACACATCTGACCTTTGCTTGTTTCTCCAGGAAGAGGGATAGAGGATGAGAATGCCTGTGATAGCAGGAATATTCATTGTGTAGTCTTTGTTTACCCTCTGCCTCAGTGTAGTGTGATCTGGGAGTTGGTATATTGAAGTAGCATGGGGTTTGGGGGCACCCCCCTGCAAAAGCAAAGGGATAAAATAATATTCGTTTTTAATCAAACAAAACTCGTACTCTAAGTAAAGTGGTAATCACAGTAAAATATTCAGTTTTGCACTTTCACCAAATATGTAGAGTATTATGCAAAGTAGAAATATGTTTGTATACCTGTACCATAATTCTACAATAACTTGCATGTGACTGGATAAATTAGGAACTATACAAATGAAGTGATCTGAGAGCAGATCTCTGTGTGCTCCCAGATGGCTTTGTTTGATGTCGGGATAAGTTGGGATAACTATTATTTGTTTCCTTTTAGTCTTTCTTACATATTGGCTTTGGGAGCGAGCTATTGCATTGTATGTATACTGTGGTAAGTGTGAATATTTATATATTTACTTATCTATAAGACTGATGTATGTTCCTGAGTAAGATGATTTTTAACTTGCTTTAAAGCTTTTATGATTGAAAGCTTTAAAATACTCGGTTTCTGTCTGTTTTACAAACAAATCACCAATTTAATAATAAAAAAAAGGCACATATCATATACGATGCAACCAACAAATATGCCTTGTTCAAATGAATATTCATGGGACTGAGAAACACATGACAATGTTTATTCATGACTACTGTTTAATGTCAACCTGTTGCTGGGTGTTGGGTGGGGTTTGGGCGGCGCCTGCTACTGCGCATCCGGTGAGCCAGTATAGTACAAGATTACCCTGAATTTTAATGCCAAGCACTGAAGTTTAGTGCAGAAGGCTGTGGGTCCTCTTCTCACACAAGATAGTTAGACTGCTAACATCGCAGTACAGCAGAAGAGGGCGCTGCTCTCCTGAGTCTATCGTCCTTCAGATGAGACGTTAAACCAAGATCCCATCTGCTTGAGCTGGTCATAGCTCAGGTGGATGTAAAATATCCCTCAACAATTATTGAAAAGAGTAAGGGAAATTCCTCAATGTCTTGGCCAAATTTCCTATAGTAGTATAAATGCCACCTTGGCTCTCCCCTGAAAAGTGGACACTAACCTAGAGGGAATAACATGGTCAAAAAAAGGATAGCTAAATAAATAAATACACTGATGTCCCGCTCACCAGACTGAGTAAGGAGAAGGTCACAGTAAGCTGCCTGTCGGGCGCTAGAATCCACCACATAACGCAAGCACTCAGGTCTCTCAACAGCAGGTACAAACATGACTCAGTCATTGTCCACGCTGGTGTAAACGACCTGAGACGTACCTCCTTGGACTACATGAAAAGAGACATTGAGGAGCTCTCTGATTATGTAGCCCAGGCAGGTATGACCCTGACCTTGAGCAGTATCCTACCTTCACCAAGAATGATGCCACAATACAGAGATAAGATGATCAGCTTTAACAATTGGCTTAAACACTGGTGTCATTCAAAGGGGATCCAGTATCTGTCTGCCTGGGATGACATGCTGGACAAGCCACGCTGCTTCGCAAGGGACGGCTTGCACCTGTCACCCTGGGATTCCGGATATTGGCAAAGGCTCTTGCCACCCCATAGTGCCTTTTTAGGCAAGGCTCAAATTCTAAACCTACCACCCTAGAACACAAAAAGGAAAAAACTAAGGGTAATGCTGCTCAATGCCAGAAGTCTAAATCTCAAAATGCACACTCGAGGCCCTTCTCAGTATGGAGAACATCGATGTCTGTGCTGTGACAGAAACCTGGTTCAAGGCTCCTGAGAGCACCCCAGCGCTATCAGGTTTTACCTCATATCATGCGTTCCGGCCCCAAAATCCGGACAATACCAAGAAAGGAGGGGTATCCATATTCATCAAGGACACCCACACCTCAAGACTGGTGGCAACGCACGATGCATCGGAGACCATCCAGGTGCAATTAACCATAGGCAAGACTGCTCTGCAAATTGTAGCATGTTACAGGCCACCCTCACAAACTCAGGAAACTCACATGGCCTTCCTGAAAACACTAGAGGGATAAATGTATCACCAAACACCATCATACTAGGTGACTTCAATTACCCTAATATAGACTGGGAACACTACTCAAGCCCAAACACCCTAGCCCAAAAGTTCCTGGAATTCATAAACTCAAATGCCATGGAACAACTAGTCACCATCCCCACAAGAGGAGATAACATACTTGATCTCATCATCACGAACATGGGAGCACAATGTTCAACACCGGAAGTATACCCCTCACTGGTGAGATCAGATCACAAACTAATCTCGCTGGAGGTCCTCATCCCACCCCCCACCTGAAATAAAAAAGACCACAGTAAAGAACTTCTCAAAAGCCGACTTCACACTTCTAAAGACTAGTGTGGTCTCCTTTCAGGCCCCCGAGCCGGTGGAAAACAATACTCAAGCCGCTGAATCACTTACAAATGCCTTCTACCAGCACCTGCAGGACTGCATGGATAAGGCAATCCCAAGCAAAACAAAGACTCTTTGTACCAAAGGCAAGCGTCCAGTCTGGTGGACCCCAGCCATAAACAAACTCTACTACAAGATAGAGCAAAATCCTTAAAAGGTAAGACACCTTTGATCACTATAAGTAAAAAACTAAGAGCTCTCATAAAATCATCCAAAGCAAATTTCGAGAGAAAAATAGCTAAAGACTCAAAAGACAATCATAAGGCCTTCTTTAGCTATGTTAGAAACCTAGGAGGAAACTCCCAGATATGCTCAGAACTAGTTCAAAATGATGTGAAGATTACTGATCCTACAGACATTGCCAACATACTGGCTGACAGGTTCAGTGCAAACTTCTCCCCAAAAGGAGATATCTATACCAAATGAGTGCAGCCCCCAAACATCTCCAGCGCGCAAGTGAGAACTGCTGGCTCCAAAGCAAAAAACACAGCATCCATGGGACCCGATGGTGTCCCCAGCTGTGTGCTCCACGAACTCAATGAGGAATTAAACCCACAGCTAGGACAGCTGTTTAATCAAAGTCTTACCTCTGGATACGTACCCAGGGAGTGGCGCACTGCAACTGTGGTCCCACTTCACAAAGGCGGTGCCTCCACAGACCCTGGAAATTACCGGCCCATTAGCTTGACAAGCCTTATCTGCAAAGCCATGGAGAGGATCATAATGGACCTCATAAATAAAGACATAGGGAATTTGCAGACTTTGGATCCAACCCAGTTTGGCTTTGTCAAAGGCAGATCATGCCTTTTAAACTTGGTTGACTTTTTGAAACAGTCACCAAAGCCATTGATGAGGAAAGGCAGTCCATACAGCCTACCTCGATCTGGCTAAGGCCTTGATACAATACCCCACTCGGGTATCATTGAAAAACTCATCAGCTTAAATGTTAACCCATACATCACAAGATGGGTTGCAAACTGGCTGAGTGACAGAACCCACAGGGTCAGAGTTGCTGGCGCCATGTCAGACTCAAAGCCTGTCACAAGTGGTGTCCCACAGGGCTCAGTCCTGGGCCCACTCTTGTTTGGCATCTACTTTTCCAGTACAAGCAAACACAGGAGGGTTATGGCTGACAAAGTTTGCAGATGACTGCAAACTGGGCGCCATAGTAGAAAACACATCTGACACAGATATCCTTCAGAAGGGTCTCACAGAAAGCGGATAACTGGTGCCAGAGCCACGGCCTAAAGTTAAATGCCAAAAAATGCATAGTCATACCCTTCGGGAAAAACAAGGTTACCCCTAGCTACCAAATAGGTGGCAATCCACTGAGCACAGAAGAAGTTATCAGGGACCTGGGGACCCAGGTTGATAGTAGTCTGTCATTCGACACCCATGTAGCTAAAGTAGTTAGGAAGTCCTTCTACATTGCCCACCTTATCATGAAGGGATTCTCATCTAGATCAAGGGAGGTCATAGTCTCCCTTTACTCATCACTCATCAGACCAATGATTGAGTACAATGCCCCATTCGAATGTATCTGACCCGACACTTGCAGCAGCTGGAGAGGCCACAAAAGTTCCTCACCAAAAGGATAAAGGGTCTCAAAAATCTGTCCTATGCTGCCCGACTGAAAGAACTCCAGCTCTATTCAGTCGCACCGCTTGCTCAGAGTTGACCTTGGCCTAACATACAGGGCCATGTCCAACCCAGATTTGATGAATATGCTTCACCTCAAAAAATCGAGATCCATCAGGGGCACAACGGCGCGAGACTTAAACCTCGACACGGCTATTAATAGGACGTGCTGGAGAGATAGATTCATCACCCAAAGACTCCCTATGCTGTGGAACAAAATCCCGGTACATGTGAGGCAGAGCACCTCGCTGGCCTTGTTCAAGAGAAATCTTGACCAATGGATGGGAGATCGCAGATATACCCCAGGAATTACCTCAGTGTCACTGCTCGACAGAGGCACAACAAAATAATGGGTATAGTTCCCCATACTAAAGGGGTGGCGTAAGCCACAAAACAATGGGCTAGGCTTATAAATGCCCTCGGGCAGATAGCCTAGTATGAACCTATGAACCTATGAACCTATGATAGTAGCATGGATTTACTAGGCTTGTACTATGGAGGCATGGTCTGTAATTTTATACCATTTTCCCTCCTAGACACATTAAACTTCTTCTGCAACATTTATTTGGCTTAGTGTTTTATCTTATATCTTCCAGTTGACTTTTGCCTTGTTTTATCCATCACTCTTGCTGAATATTTCCAAAAAACTCTGAGTCATTCTCAAATCTGGATAACTTCTTAACGCTCTTATGTCTTTATTGTCCCTTCCTCCATTTCCTCTAACCTCTAATCCCACAGACGTCTGCACTTTTCATTATTAGTCATCTTTTGCTTAGCTGTAAAAAAAAAATCAGACTAATCTGTATAATTTCTGGAAGCTTCTCTCAAGAACCTTCCTTTTCACTTTTTTCTTCAGTTTAGTGTAATAATATTTGAAACACAGCCTGAACTCTTACTTAGAATATTATCTTTCCTAGTTGCCTCCATTCCATAACTCTCAACCTCTTAGCTCAAAATATCTGGACAAAGCCTAAAATAATGGTGGGATAAAAGGCCGAAAAACAGGGGCAGACTTTAAATATTGCTCTTATAAACTTAGGAAGTAATAGAATGACAGGGATTGCAATAGCATGCATTTTCTGAATGATGTGAAGCTTGAAATCCAAATGTATATCATACCACAAATATGAGGCAAAAATCTGGAGATTCTCTGAAAATATGGAAGGTTGAGAGTTACGCTCCATTCATAGGTTCATAGGTTCATAGGTAGGTACTAGGCTATCTGCCCAAAGGCATTTATAAGCCTAGCCAGAATGTGTTGGCTTTCCCGCCCCCTTAGATTAGTTCCCTGTGCCTCTGTCCAGCAGTCATCTCCTACATTGTACCTGTTTTTAATGAATGTTCTATACAAGACTGCCTACCATATCAGTATCTACTATGCTTACTTCATTTTTTATTTTATCACTGCCGTAGCTGCAAATATATGATTTCTCAGCTTTTAATCCTATTCCGAATTCCAGTTTACCTAAAAAATATCACGTTACCATATAATTGAATGTCATGTCATTAATATATATGTGTGTGTGTGTCTGTGTGTGTTGTGTGTATATGTGTGTGAGTATGTGCTCATATGAGTGAATGTCTTTTGAACCTGAGAATAATAGTGAACACTCATTTGAGGGAACATTCTTTTCTGTGGTAATTTTTGTATGAGATTGTAGTGTAATGGGGTCATGGAATTTGCTCTTATACCACTGTTGTATGATCTTGGAGTTAATATATACGATTAACAAAGACTTGGGGAGGTGACTGAAACCAACTTTGATTGCAGCATGCAAGAGTTATTTTTTAGAAGGTCACAGTGCAGCTGGAAAAGGGAATTTTCCATTTCCCCACTGTTATGAAATCTCAGAGATGATGGAATTTATAACTACCAGGGGAGGGGGTTGCATCAGGTGATGGGGGGTGCATGGTGGCTTGCCCCATGCAAAAAAAGTAAAGAAAGAAGTTATTTATATGTGTGTGTGTGTGTATACAGTAGTCCATCTGTACCACTCATGCACACTTACAGCCAATTTAGAGTGTCCAATCCACCTTCTGCATGTCTTTGGAATGTGGGAGGAAACCAGAGCACCTGGAGGAAACCCACACAACTGCAAGGAGAACATGCAGATTCTGCACAGAAGGCACCCCAGCCTAGAACTGAACTGGAGAACCTCTTGCTGTGAGGCGACAACATTAACCACTGCACCACCACATCTATATCTATCTATATCTATCTATCTATATGTGTGTGTGTGTATAAATATATATGTATATATATATATATATATATATATATATATATATATATATATATGTATATATAAGTAGATATAGATTATATATATGTATAGTTTGTTATTAAAATTGCAAGTTGAGATGCCTGTAGATGGAACACTCAAAAGTTGGGTTTTCAAATATCCATCTTGCTGAACATCTCTGTATCGAATGTTCATATCAGTGAACGTACTGTGCATTTGCTGGTATGAACTCAAAAGTACTGCCAGAGATCACTGTACAGTGCGGTTAGGGTAATTCATCCCTTTCCTCACTGTAGTGCAATCTCAGAGTTGGAATATATAAGTTGCAGGTGGTGTGAGGGGTTGCAGGGTAGCTTACTCCTCTGCAAGAATGTAAAGTTTATTGTTGTGCAGTACATTCATACTGCTGACAGCAAGTACTGGTCTTTCTTTTGTGCTAGGTGCAGAGGAAACGGTATGTCGATTCATGTCAATTCGACTTTACTGGGTTATGTTTGACTTTTACATTTTCGTAAATGTCAAATTTCGAGAAAATATTTTGATGTTTTAGTTCAAAATAAAACTGATCATCGACATTATGATAGTAAACCCATATCTCTCTCTCTCACATAAATATATATATATATATATATATATATATATATATATATATATATAAAAGAGAGAGAGAGATGGGTGTGTGTGTGTGTGTGTGTGTGTTTGTGTGTGTGTGTGTGTGTGTGTGTGTGTGTGTGTGTGTGTGTGTGTGTGTGTATTTATCCTATGGGTTCATTTTCCACATGTTCTGCTGGAAAATGATCCAAGATATTAAATGCGTAATTAGATGTCCTGTATTTATGAATGTTACAAATAATGGCAGCCGCACTCTATGTTTATACGTTACTAAGAATCTGAATTATTAAGAGATAGTTATAGCAAACTGAAGTACTTAATGTAGCATCTTACACATCCAAGTTAAAACATTTATATAACCTTCTGTGCCAAATAACCCTAAGCAAAATCTTTAAGCAATCACATTATTACGCCATGACTACCTTGTTTGTACTTCTTTAAGCCACTCCCAACGTTATCTGTATTTTCACCCCCCCCACACACACATATGCACATGCAGAGTTGCACTTAGATATATTTTTAAATCAAGTATAAATACACAGTATTGTTGCCTTGGTATCATTATACTTATCTAATCTTAAAGTATTATAGCTCATCTTCATAAATGAATCATGTGGAGAATTTGCATATTAACAGCAACTTACAACTTCTCAAATCTCCTCTATATTTCCAGCCCTTATCATTTCCAGTTCTTTCAAAGAGTGCAGACATCTTGTAAGTACAATGTCCTTTCTTTTAAAAGAGTCTTGGCTTTTATCTTCCTGTGTGGATTAAAAGAATCCAACATCTAGTTCTTTTTTTTTTTCCAAAATGTTTTTATTCATTTTAAAACACAATAACTTAACAGTGCAGTAATGACTAAGGAATTCCTTTGACAGGAACACCTTCCTTTTGTTTACTGGCTCGTACTGTAGCACTGAATATGTTGACATGTATTTTTAAACGATGGGCAAACGTACATTATCAAAAAAGACATTTCCTTTGTACAGAAAGACACATGGACCTGGAATTATAGTCTTATAGACAGCATTAGCTGAATTGGTATCAGATAGTTTAATGTAGTCCACAAATGGGGGAAGAAAACTTGAGTCTCCCCAAGCAGAAGGTAGCTTAGCTGTTTTACTGACCATGGCATTCTGCTACCACTCTTGATTTTTACTAGAAGTTCAGAGAAAATGTTCTGCCTTGCAGGCAGCTATGCTTTAAATACAGACACAGAATCCTAACTGTTATTTATTTATTTGTTTGCCAATTGGGTAAGCCCTCTTGACACAGTCTCACAGTCACATAGTTTGCAGGCAGTAGCTAACAAGATCAACCTTAGGGCTACAGGCTGAACCTTGTTAGCATATAACAGTTTTAACCTTCTCAGCTAGACTGTCTTTCTTTTGCAAATAGATCATGATATGAAATTGAACATCGAATTCCATATCTACTTCTTTCAGGCAATGAGTCATAGAATATTTTATTTTCGTTGCTAGACTAGAAAACATGAGTCCAATCCAGTGGAAGTGGAAAAAAGCTCATATTATTATACCACATTTGCATGACTTCCTGCTGTGAACATGATCTGCTGCTTTGTGGGCACTGTTGCTTACTGTAATTATGTCAATGTGCATACCTCTCAAGCTACAGATGTTTAAAACAGAAACAAAGGCTCTTCAAAAGTAAGTACATTCAGCCAAATCTTCAAATCAGCCAAATATCTATACACCTAATTAACATAAAATGCGAATACTGAATAGGACCTAACTCTTCCCACTTCTAGAAGGATTGTGGGATATTATGGTGCAGCAGTAGCGTTGTTGCCTCACAGCAAGAGGTTCTCCCATTTGATTCTTGGCTGGACCGCCTTCTGTGTGGAGTCTGCATATCCTCCCCGCGGTTGAGTGGTGTTCGAAAGACATGCGTAGAATGGGCATGCTTTCGTTGAAGGTTGGGCATCGAGCTGGCACCTCGGCATCCATAAAAAAATCTACTGCCAATCATTAGCAGGCCGGAGTTCCGCTGTGGCAACCCATAACTGGGAAAAGCTGAAAGAAGAACAACAAAAATGAAGAAAAGTTTAAAAAACTGAGTGCAACAAAAATTATGCAAATGTATAAGCATGTTACCAAAGGCAGTGTAAAATCCATAGACTGTAATGAATGAGATTGCAAAAATCTACCTCCAGAATCATTTATTCTTGGTTTTGAAAAAGGGAGATGTAACATGACTTCCCTATTTCTTTAAATTATTGTTGCAATGAGAAAGCTGGTTATGTAGTCTCATACCCTGGTTATTAAACAGATTCAAACATATGTTTGGTATGAGGATTCAGAACATTTTGTGAAGGTGTAAATCAAGCCTGAATCCCCAAAACTTAGGAACATTGCATGAATAGATAAATATAACATCATAAACCCCCTTTTTCCCATTTTCTAAATGGGATTGGGGTGTTGTGTCAACTGTTACCATCTCCCTTGATTCAATGCTAATCTCCTACGTTCTTCAGTAGTCATCCCTGACTCTTATGGTTCTTTTCTCACACAATCCATCCATATCTTTGCTGGATGCCCTTGTTTTGTCTTGCCTTCTTCATGTCTGCCTCACATATTCTTCACCAGATTGTCTTTTGCTTTCCTGCACATGCCCAAACCAACATAATCCGTTGTCTTTAGCTTTCTCTGCAGTTGGAGCCACTTGGGCTTCTGCTCTGATGTCTTCATTTCTTCGTTTGTCCCACAGTGTGCAGTTCATCTTCATCACTTCTAGCTTCCTCATCTGCTCTGCCTTTACTGCCCAGGTTTCTGTACAATACAGTAGTACTGGTCTTACCACTGCTTTGTACACCTTACTTTTCAGCATCTTTGGACATCTTCTGTCATACATTATCCCTGACACCCTGTGCCAGTTTTCTGCAGCCCCTCTGATTCTAGCTTTGCCCCCTCATTTAGATTTCCCTTCTCCTTAACTAACCCCCTCACATACTTGAAGCTGTTAGCCTTTTCCACTATTTTCCCTTCTATCTCAGTTCTCAACTTCTTCTGATTTCCCCCATTTTCTGCCATTACATCTGTCTTATCTGTACTCAGTTCCATCCTATGGCAATCCATTCCCCTATTCTTTGCTGAAGTTCTTCTTCAGAGTCTGCCTGTAATGCCACATTGCTTACATACAACAACTTTGTCAATCTGTCTCCTCTGACCTGTCTAATAATGTCATCCAACACCAGTATGAGCAACAGTGGGATTACACTGGATGACATGACAGTAAAGAGAAGTTTGGACATCTTCTGTATACCAGGAGACAAGATGAAAGGGCAGTGCAGCAAAGCTACTTGACTTGGAATCCAGATTCCATTACTCAGGGGGAGGACAGACCAGAATTAATGTGTGAATTGCAGTGAGGGAGTGGCTTCAGAAAACAGTGAGAAATGTTATCAGAATTATTGGAAGACTCATGGTAATCAGACTCCATTGTAAGGACAGGGCATTATTCATAGTCTTAGCCTATGCCCCACAGCAGGGTTGTGATAACGGGGAAAAGAGTAAACTTAAGCAGCGGTTGCAGGACCTACTAGAAAAGAGGACAACATTCGTTGGTGTTGATAATGGGAGAACTGAATGGGCACGTCAGGACAGATAGAACAGGATATGAGGACTGCCTGGGTTCACATGAGTGGGGCAACATGAATAAAAGCAGTGGCCATTCTAGAATTCTGTCTGGCAAATGGCTTGACACCATATTGATTTAATTAATTTACATTAAAATATCTTAAATGTCTTCAGCTGTGTGTTCATATGTCAAGCAGTAGCTTTTGCCTGCATTTATCTGCTGATGGGGTGACAGGGAGGTAGAAACATGTATTGTTTCCATTTATAACTTTTAATACTTATTTTTCTTGTATTTACTGCAAAACATTCAGAATAATTGAAGCAGCAAAAATGTTTTCAGAAAGCACCCATGAA